>NW_026562467.1:1198260-1260932 GCF_027474105.1 Poeciliopsis prolifica | reverse complement strand
ATATTCAGTGGTGAGCAAAGCTGGGTAAAAAAATGTCTGTGCCAATGCTAAAGCGCTAACTAGATCATTAGTTTCACCAATGCTAAAGCGCTAACTAGATCATTAGTTTCACTAATGCTAAAGCGCTAACTAGACCATTAGTTTCACCAATGCTAAAGCGCTAACTAGACCATTAGTTTCACCAATGCTAAAGCGCTAGCTTAACCATTAGTTCACTAATTAAAGCGCTAACTAGACCATTAGTTCACTAATGCTAAAGCGCTAACTTAACCATTAGTTTACTGATTCTAAAGCGCTAATTAGACCATTGGTTTCACTAATGCTAAAGCGCTAGCTTAACCATTAGTTCACTAATTCTAAAGCGCTAACTAGACCATTAGTTTCACTAATGCTAAAGCGCTAACTTAACCATTAGTTCACTAATTCTAAAGCGCTAACTAGACCATTAGTTTCACTAATGCTAAAGCGCTAACTTAACCATTAGTTTACTGATTCTAAAGCGCTAATTAGACCATTGGTTTCACTAATGCTAAAGCGCTAGCTTAACCATTAGTTCACTAATTCTAAAGCGCTAACTAGACCATAGTTTCACAATGCTAAAGCGCTAACTTAACCATTAGTTCACTAATTCTAAAGTGCTAACTAGACCATTAGTTTCACTAATGCTAAAGCACTAACTTAACCATTAGTTCACCAATGCTAAAGCGCTAACTGGATCATTAGTTTCACCAATGCTAAAGCGCTAACTAGACCATTAGTTCATTAATGCTAAAGCGCTAACTAGACCATTAGTTCATAATGCTAAACTGCTATGTGAACAAACAAATTAACTGATACTAGCGCTAAGTGCTATACAGCATAAATTTAACTTGGAGGAAATATGCTAAACATTTTCAAAGTTAGCTAAACTGTTGATTAGCTGAACTGAGCCAACCACTGCTAATACTATAAATGTTGGATACATTTCAGACAGCTGGTGTTGCTCCTCTGCTTCAGTTCAGCAGCCATAGTTCTGCATCAATAAAGTCCAAATAACTGGGACAGAACCGAGACGGAGACAAACATCAGTCGAGATCGGTTGATTTTATCGGCCCAATTCCGATGTTGATGCTAAAATCGTTCACCTACCAGGAACAAATGCAGATAAGCTGATCACAGAGAGCTGAACTGAGTCCAGAACCGACCTGTGAGTCCAGCTGCTGCAGTTGGACCTGGTACTTCCCCAGCGGTGCCGTTTGTCTCTCCAGTCCTGCAGAGCCAGACTGACGGCTGGAAGCAGGCCAGCTGTCAGGTTCTCCCATCGGACCCGACCGGCACCATGAACAGGACGGGCAGCGGCTGCCGGACCCGGGCCAGAACCAGCATCGGGCCAACAAGGAGCAGCAGCGTTCCGAACCGAGCCATGCTGCCGCAGAGCGCTGATCCTCCTGAGAGTAATCCTCTAACGCTGGGAGGAAAACGATCAGCTGCAGGTCCAGATGGCCCGGCAGAACCCAACAGAACTGAAGCAGAACCCAACAGAACCGAAGCAGAACCCAACAGAACCGAAGCAGAACCCAACAGAACTGAAGCAGAACCCAACAGAACCGAAGCAGAACCCAACAAAACTTCTACTTCTGCTCATCAAGCTCATTTCCATATTAGCTAAATATGTAGCTAGAAACCTAAATATTTAGTTGGCAAATAAATATCTAATCTTGGACTAAATATTTTTTGAAAATTACATAATTTGCTTCCTAACTAAATTTTTAATTTAAGAACCAAATTTGATTTTGGGAAATAAAACTTTGGTTTTGAACTCTGACATAATGTCATAAATTCATGAAATGAACATCCACAATTTTATCTCTATGAAAAAAAAATTATTTTTAAAGTGTAACTTTACAGTCAGCTCCTTATAAAACCTCCTGCTCTTCCTCCTGCTCTTCCTCCTGCTCTTCCTCGTCCTCCTCCTCTTCCTCCTCCTCTTCCTCCTCCTCTTCCTCCTGCTCTTCCTCCTCTTCCTCCTGCTCTTCCTCCTCCTCTTCCTCCTGCTCTTCCTCCTCCTCCTCCTCCTGCTCTTCCTCCTGCTCTCCTCCTCCTCTTCCTCCTCCTCTTCCTCCTCCTCTTCCTCCTGCTCTTCCTCCTCCTCTTCCTCCTCCTGCACCCTGCTGACCTCCTGACCCGTTTCTGCCTCAGGTTCTGGTGGATTAACTTTAACCTTTCAGATTCTGAATCTGATTTTATGGATCAAATATTGTGAATTTCAGATTTATTTGTCCAGAACACCTGGAGTCTGTTAACCGACGTTTAGGTCAAAGGTCAGTAAAGAGAAACTGAAAATTTCAGCACAGGCTACCAATAGGGTCGCTGTGTGGCGCCTGGATGTCGAGGCTGTAGAGCGGATATCTGGAGTCCGACTCCGTCCTCGGTTTGCCGGGCCCTGACCTTTGTGACCTTTCTGCCCCTTCCAGTCAGATTGTTGTCAAATGAATTCGGGCCCAAAAAGTCCTTAAGAAAAAAAACGACTACCGGAGAATGCGTGCCAATGCTGCACGATGTCGGGCTGATCGGCGTCGCTCTGCGTGTCGAAGCTTCTGACTGGCAGCTTCACGCTTTTAGAAACTGGAAACCAAGTTAAAGCTTCATCCTGAAGGTGGCGCCGTAGCAGGAGGCTTCGTTAATTCCACTGAACAAATGCATAATAAGTTTGGTTTGTGATGTTCCAGCAGCACGGCTGTGGTCAGTGTGATCATCATCGTCAGGAGCAGGACTTTTCTCCGCTGCTCATGAACAATGATATATTTATTGCTCCTTTAGTTCTGCATGATAGACTTAGTAAATATTTACCTCCATACAGCTGATAAAGCCTCCAAGTGTTTGTGCTCACATCACTGACATCACCGCGACTTCCATGATGTCGTCCACCTTAAACAATATGACGTCGTTCAACCTTCAGAAAAGCTTTAATAAATCACGATGGAACAGAAAACATAAAACTGGACTTGAAATAAATACAAAAAAATGGAGAAGCAGGCCACACTTTTCAGATTTTTAGCTCCAGTTTGTCCCAACGTTTTCCAGTAAAAACCAGGATGGCTGGAAGTTAGCAGGGTGTGAATACTTTCTCCTGCTCAACTTTATTAAATCAAAACATCAAACTGAACTCAAACATGGAGTCACTTCCTGTCCAGTTGCTATGGAAACCTCTACTGTCCTTTGCCAGGGTCTCTGGAGCGGCCGGTGTGTCGGCCGGAGCCTTTCCCTCTTCCTCCTCCTCCTCCTCCTCCCCTCCTGCGGGGCCCGGTGCGGGGCCCGGTGCGGGGCCCGGTGCGCGGCCCGCCGGCGCCCCCCGGGGCCCACAGGGCGTCGTAGCGCCCCGGCGCCTGGTAGCCGGGCTGCTCCGGGTCCAGCGGCTCCCGGGAGAGCAGGATCCAGACGGCCGGCAGCTTCCTGCTGACGGTCAGGCTGTCCAGGCCGGCGCCGGCCTCCAGCGGCTCCCACACCTCCAGAACCGTGGACTGGGCCAGCCGGGTCAGCTGGTGCAGCCCCTTCAGGCGCCGCTTCACCACCTCTGCGCAGGTGATCGCCTTGGAAACGGCCCGGCCGCTGGCGCTGAACAGAAGCCGACTGCAGGGCGGACCGGGACCAGAACCGGCCTCCTCCACTTCCTCCTGGGCCCGGCCCGGCCCGGCCTCCAGCCGGCTCAGGGCGAAGCGAAGCAGGTTCCGGATCTTGCTGCCGTCTCTGACCCGGACCTCCGGCGTGTCGGCGGGAAGCCCGGCGAACGGAGAGACGCACGGCTGCTCCACGACCCGGGCCCGGCTGTAGTTCTCCATCTGGAACCAGAACCAAACAAAGGTCCAATCAGAGTAAAGTCACCAGCAGGGGGCCCCGCAGAGCACCAAGCTGGTATGAGGACAAATATATAGACCTAAAATAACATAAAACACACCAGAAGTGATCTGAGCCATCTTGGTCAGAAAGGAACGAACCTACAAAAGCTAACAACAGTTTATGACTGCTACCGTCACCAAACGACTGCTACCGTCACCAAACGACTGCTACCGTCACCAAACGACTGCTACCGTCACCAAACGGCTGCTACTGTCACCAAACGACTGCTACCGTCACCAAACGACTGCTACCGTCACCAAACGACTACTACTGTCACCAAACGACTACTACTGTCACCAAACGACTGCTACTGTCACCAAACGACTGCTACTGTCACCAAACGGCTGCTACCGTCACCAAACGACTACTACCGTCACCAAACGACTGCTACCGTCACCAAACGACTGCTACCGTCACCAAACGACTACTACCGTCACCAAACGACTGCTACCGTCACCAAACGACTGCTACCGTCACCAAACGACTGCTACCGTCACCAAACGACTACTACTGTCACCAAACGACTGCTACCGTCACCAAACGACTGCTACCGTCACCAAACGACTGCTACCGTCACCAAACGACTGCTACCGTCACCAAACGACTGCTACCGTCACCAAACGACTACTACCGTCACCAAACGACTACTACCGTCACCAAACGACTGCTACCGTCACCAAACGGCAGCGCCAACTGTCGTAACCGAAGTAAACATGGAGAGTTCAGTGAAACATCAGGTAAAAACATTGTAAGAAATCAAACTGGTGATGTGACTTTAAACGAGTTAAAATAATGCGACGTAAATAAAGCCTGATTAAAAACAACTCAGGCTGTTAGGATGCAAGCTAACCACAAATTTCCAGTAAAAATGGATGCTGATGCTAGCTTTAGTGATGCTACCTGATGAGCTTAATGAAGCATCTGGTATTGGCATACTGGATTCTGGTCCAGTTACAGTCCGACTCGTTTCTCACCTCAAACAAAATAACACAATGATCCGGATCAGGTCCAAACGTGATCAACTTCCAGTCTGAGTGGTTCTGGTTCCATCTGACCCATAGCTGGGTCCAAACGGGGTCGTCAACAGAACCGGATCCAAACAGCAGGTGATCGACAGCAGAACAGCTGAAAAACAGAAGAACCAAGATGCTGAAAAGGCCTAGTCAAAGTCTAGACCTGACTGAAATAAATGAAGGCACCAGAACCTTGTATAATTATTTCTGTTTACGAAAACCCAATATACAAAGACAAATAATACATATTTTTAAATAAATTTCTTGATGGAAATTACTGCCATTATTTAATAACGTTTATTTATGTAATAGCTTTTGGCCCTTTTGGTCCTCCATACATCACTATTCATTTAAACTCATCCATACTTTGGGAACCTAAAGCTGTCCAGAACCTCTTAGAAAGACCCGGAACCAGCCGGTTCTGTCTGCTCACCGAACCCTACAAGGATTTCCTTGAATTCTACTCATTTTTCTCTGAACTTCGGACCGAACCGAGTCGGAACCGACAGGCTTTCCAGGAAAACATGGCGCCTTCTGAAATTCAGCTAAACAGACTTAAAACCAACCGGCGGCTCCTGGTTCTGGTACCGGGTTCGGTTCGGTTCGGTTTCAACCTGCTTCGCTCCAACGAGCCATAAAAACATCAAACTTCCGGTCAGTTCCTTTAATAAATGTGAAAAAACTTGATGTTTTTACCTGATGTTTCACTGAACTCTCCACATGTTTACTTCGGTTACGACAGTTGGCGCTGCCGTTAGGTGACAGTAGCTGTCGTAAACTGTAGTTAGCTTTTGTAGGTTTGAGCCAGAAATGCAGCGAAACGGATCAGAACAAATAAACACCTGGATTATTAATCAGGATGAGATTGTTGGAGTATGAGGCTGCTGAAGTTATGGCTTATCAGATAGATAGATAGATAGATAGATAGATAGATAGATAGATAGATAGATAGATAGATAGATAGATAGATAGATAGATAGATAGATAGATAGATAGATAGATAGATTAGATAGATAGATAGATAGATATATAGATAGATAGATAGATTTTGTTTTGTATTTATATTCTTATTACATTTACTGTGTACCTTTGTATTTAATTTGTATTTTTTGTATTCTTTTGCATTTTGCTCACTATGTGCCACTTTTTGCCTGTAAGCTGCTGGTAACTTCAACTTTCTGATGGAGTCTTCCCAAGGGATCAATAAAGCACGAGTCTAAGATAGATGGATAGATTTATTTTATTACAGGCAAAAGTCCAAATTACATAAAAAGGAAACAAATACAATAAAAGAATAAAAATGCTCCTAACCATTCAGTTTATTTATGTTTCTTAATGTGATGAAGGAAAGAGAACAGGGACAAGTAAATGATAATATTAAAATACTGTCAATAGTCATAATAATATAAATACTGTCTATAATTTTTGATGGTTTCCTCTCCTGCTGTAGTGACTCTTTGCCGCCTCTTGGGGGCGCCATTTAATGTTTTACAACAGGTTTTCCGTCCAGATGTTTGGCTGGAAGAATCTGGAGATGGAAATGATAGAAATGTCATTTATTGTCCCTCAGTGAGGAAATTGATTAGTAAAAGTAAACAGACACAAAAACAGATGATGAAACAAGAAATGTAATATCTGAGGTGATCATAATCCTGACATTTGATCTAATTACTTTGTGTTTTACTTTTTTACATGCTTTAGTCTTTTATGATGCTTTAGTATTATTTGTCTTTATCTGCTGCATGTTTGAGTGAATCCACGTCTTTTGGAAGCGTTTCCTGTTTCGTTGATAAATCTCTCCTCGATTTGTTTTCTTTAATGTCGGTTCTGATCTCCGTTTGGACCAGAATGAAGATAAAACGTTACAAAAACTCCTGCAATATCATAATCAGATTAATATTAGGGGAATAATGGTCTTGCAGCTCTGGTTGTATTTTCCTCGTTAGTTTCTGTTTTTATTTGTTGGTCTAAATGTTCTCTCTTCAGGTTCAGTTTGATGTTCTGTTTCCAGATGTTTTAACTTTAATGCGGTTCTGATCGTCGATGTTTTAATGACTCAGAGAGCCAGATGTGAGGAACTCGTCTGACTGAGCGTTTCGGGTCGTTTCGGATCTGCTGTTAAAAGCTGGTAAACTTGAATATTCTCAGTTGTGGTTCTTGATGTTTGGGGCTTTGATCGCTCCGGTTTCCCCTCTGAAGGTTTTTCTTTGTGGTGATTTGGATGATTTCAGCTTGAAGCCGATGATGCTGTTTGGATCGGACCGGGCCGATCCAAACAGCTGGTATTGTTCAGAGTTGAGTAACCAGAGGGAGGTTCTGACTGTTCCTCTGAATTTCCAGTGAATTTTCGCTGCGTTTTGTCCCAGTGGGAGCAGAAGCTCTTCGTCTCCATCCTCCTTGGTTCAGACACACAAACTGCTGTTTCTGGCTGCCGGTTCTAAAACGAGTCCATCTGTGAAACGGCTCCAGAACCGGGACTCTCAACGTTCCCTCAGCAACGACACAATCCATCAAATCTCACTTGAAAATAAAGTTAAAACCTGCCCAGGTATGTAAACGTTAACTGTATGTGTGTGTGCGTGTGCAGGGTCACAGGGTCACAGGGTCAGCAGGTCACAGGGTCACAGGGTCAGCAGGTCACAGGGTCAGCAGGTCACAGGGTCACAGGTGCAGCGGGTCACAGGGGCAGCGGGAGGCTCTGATGGCTTCAGCTGTAATCAGGGATCCATTCAATAAGTTCACTTTATTATGCAACATAATAAAGTTGCATAACTTTATTATCAATGATAAACGCAGCTTAAACAGACATGAAAGTTCTCCGACTATATTGAGAAAATGAACCAAACATTTAGCTATAAAGAAATCTCGATTCACCTGCAGGCGTTCTGCTTGCGTGACCTTTGCCCTCCAGAATATTCCTAAGTCTTAATGACTGGGTTTTTTTTCCTTCCTCAGCTTTTATTTCATAGAAACAAAAATATCAAACCCAAAGCAGGAGAAGAGCCGTTTTGTTCCTCAGAGCTGCAGATGGACTCAATTAAACCTTCAAACTGAAATATGGACCCAATCTGCTGCTCCTTCACTTCATCAGATGATTGCTTTACTTCCTCTCAGGCTTGAGTCTTCTGCCCCCTGCTGGTCGTCCTCACAGCTGCGTCCAGCCTGGAGTTCGTCGGTGGCGACAGTCCATCACGAACTGAGGGGCAGCGGGGGTCAGTCAGGTCAATGGAAGATGACCTTTGACCTGACCGACCCTCCTCCACAGTTAAAACCCGGCAGCGTTCTCCTGCGTGAGCCACCCTCACATCTGGAATAATGTAACTCAGAGTTTTCTCCAGAATTTCCTAGGAAGCGTTACTCTGAGGTTCTGCTCAGCATCATGTGAGAAAACACTTTTCACTTCTTTCATCCAGAAACCACAGATGTGCTGCGGCTGCCAGCATTAAGCTTCTCTGCCCACACAAAGTCTTTGTGACGTTTCCAACGACAGCCAAATGAAAGCAGAAACATCTGGCTGCAGCAGGAAACCTGATCAACGCTCCTGCAGACAGAACCGACGGGTCGGAGGCAGAGACGCCGCCATGACGCCTCACTACGGAGCCGTCCAATCAGGACGTGTGGAGCCGTTTCTGTCCAGCTTCATTAACAACTGCAGGCAGCCCAGCTGACCGCTGCAGGATCCCTGGGGGATCAGAACAGAGCCTGGGCCCCTGCAGCCTGGACCCCGCCCCTGCAGCCTGGGCCCCGCCCCTGCAGCCTGGGCCCCTGCAGCCTGGGCCCCTGCAGCCTGGGCCCCTGCAGCCTGGGCCCCGCCCCTGCAGCCTGGGCCCCGCCCCTGCAGCCTGGGCCCCTGCAGCCTGGACCCCGCCTCCTTCATCCTTCCCCTCATCCTCCTCTCACCCAGTCTCAGTGCTGCAGCTCTGTGCCAGAGGAACGCAGCTGGTTCTGATGCAGCAGCTCGACTGTGAGTACCTTCTGTCTGACCTTTGACCTGCAGGATGAGTTTCAGTTGCTGCCTGACAGATAACTGATTGGTTTGCAGGTTTCGGTGATCAGCAGTCAGATTCGCGTTTCTCCTGCTCAGGTTTCTTGTCGTTCCTGCTGGTCTCTGGAATGTTTCCTGTTTTTGGGGCGTTTTATTTCTGCTCATGTGAACCGACAGAAATCTGATGATGAGATTCTTCACTCACCTGCGATCGGTGCAGCCAGCTGGAATATAGAAACGCATTCATGACATTCTGTGGTTCAATTCATTTCTCTCAGGCGTAAATACAGGAGCTAAAAATGTGATGTATAGCAGGTGAGTCTTTCTCACCTTTTGTAGAGCGGTACCGGTTCTGGTACCAGTACCGGTTCTGGTACCAGTACCGGTACTGGTACCGGGCTGATTCTGAGCCTTCAGGACATTTTAAAAGAAGTTTCACATCACTAAGATGTTGATGTAAAAATGTTTGTTTCAGACAGATAAATTATCCGTAGCAAACGGCTTTAACCGCTCGTGTTGATGAAGGAACAACATTTCCAAACATTGAGAAGTTTTAATTATTATCAAACGTTATGAAGAACTGGGTCAGTCACCCAGTGACCCTCACCGGCCGCTTGGTTTGCTTCTACCTTGGGCCGGCCCGCCCAGCGCAGCGGCAGAATCAGGCAATGTTTGTCTCAAATGTTCCTGATTTTACCAGGAATCTCTTTCTGAGGACGGATGTGGTTTGATACGTCGCTCTTATTTTGAAAAGATTTGATGTTTTCACTGAACTTTGCTTCCTGTCTGTTTGATTCATCCTGACTTGGAAACAAGTAAATTAGAGATGATTAACAACACGATGCAGAGATCAGGAGACACCAAACACCTGGGCCTGGACCTCCTGATGGTCCGGTCGACCCGGTTCTATCAGAACCAGAACATCTGCTCCACCTGCAGCTGCTGGTTCTCTTTGTCTCTGCTCTGAGTCCAACCAACCTGTTGGCTGTCAGAACCGACCCTGCTGAGGTGAAGCAGGAAACTAAGAGCAGAATTAAAATATCACAGCCTCCAAGATTTATAGACGTTTGAAAGAAATGAGGATTGGAGACAATGGAAACCAAAGCAGGGTCATCTAGAGGTCGTTAAGCAGAAGGTCTGACCAGATGATATTTTTCTGCTTTTTGATAGAACCTGTTGATCTTCAGTCCAGATCCTCACTGACTGTTTTCTGCAGGAAGTGAAACCACCAAGCATCCGCCATGAGGGAGGCCGTGGTCCTCATCATCACCGCCGCCGCCGGGTTCTGGGCGGTCTCTGCTCAGCCGACACTTGATATTAGAAAAGAACTTACTGGTGAGGAAGATGACCTTTGACCTGACCGACCCTCCTCCAGCGCTGCTCTGAAAGGCCTGTGGCTGGAGCGGCGCCGGCTGCCGGAGGTTTTCCTCACTGTAATAACGTGTGAGGAGATTCTCCTCCCGGTGATATTCCAGCTCCTAAAGCTTGGTTTGTTTCTCTAAACCAACCATCTTTCATCACATTGATCTTTCTTTCTAGAGTGTGAAAACGCCACATCGGGGGACATCGTCTTCCTAGTGGACAGCTCCGGTAGCATCGGCGAGGAAAACTTCAGGATAGTCCGCACGTTTCTCAGAAATGTCATCCAGAACCTGGACATTGGTCCTGGTAAAGTGCAGGTGGGCTTGGCACTGTACGGAGACGCTCCCAAGAAGGAGTTCCTGCTGAAAGATCACATGGACAAGACAGCCATGTTGGACGCTGTGGAGAGAATTGCTTTCCTTCGCGGTGGCACAAAAACGGGCAAAGCTATGGACTTCATCCGGGAGGAATACTTTACTGCTCAGGCAGGAAGCCGAGCCAGGCAGCATGTCCCTCAGGTCGCTGTGCTCCTGACCGACGGAAACTCCAGCGATGATGTGTCCATACCCGCCAAGCGTCTCCGCGACCTCAACGTCTTTGTGTTTGTTATCGGCGTGTCTCAGTACAATTATGATCAGCTGAAGATCATCGCTAACCACCCACCAGAAGACTACATCCTGACCACCGACAGCTTCCAGACTCTGCAGAGTCTGAGAAACACTCTGCTGAAAACCGTGTGCTCCTCCCTGGAGATCCAGAAAATAGGTAAGGTGTCGTCGGTCTGAGCGTTCGGTTCATTTCAGTTCCTCTCCCCACTACATCTACACTGGAACAAATCCGAGCTGCAGCGTCAGGCGGCCGATGCAGACGGACGCTTTGCTGCATCTGTCAGGGAGTCCAGGTTTGGCTGAGACAAAGACAAGTTACAGCAAAATTACATTCCTTTGTTCAAGAAATGAAATGAACAGTAAAATCTTGCATGTTTAGTTTGTCATTGAGGATATAAAATAAGGACACAAAATTAGTTGAAAGTTGAATATTTTGTGGCCCCAGTGCTTCGGCCGTCATGTCCCAGGGTTTGGACAGCAGCCTGTAAGCACCTCGTTCTGCTCATCCACCGCGCCTGGACTCTCGACAAACTGTCGTTTCCTGGAGGACTGAACTCTCAGCAACATTTCTCTGTGACGTGTGAAATGTGGCACATTGATCAGAAACAACCGGCCTCCACTGTTATGACATTAATTCAGTATTTGGAAGGACGAACTTCCTTCGCTGCTCAAACTGCAGTTCTAAAACACAAAAACCAACTTCACAACTTCTCCTTTTGTTCGCTGATTGACCCGGTAGAAAACCTACCAGAAAGGTCCAAGTGGATGTGAGTTTGGGTCAGTGGAGAGAGCAGCCTGGCACAGGAAGGCGGTGGCCAGACCTCCGGCCGGCATTCAGAGCCATCCCTGCCTCAACCTGCTGAGTTAGAAAGTTCTGCAAAGGTTCTGCAAACAGAACCGATTATATATGTGAAAAATCAAACTGATCCAGTTCTGCTGACAGATCCAACTAGAAGTTCAAATTTAATTCTACATCTGATAAGTCAGTTTATGATCAAATGTTTTTGACTTCAGGAAGCCCAGTGCGGTCGCGTTGCAGTGACTCCTCATGCATGTGCAGACAGTGGGAAGGAACCTCCTCCTTTAAACAGCAGCCGGTCTGACAGTCTGAGCTTTCAGGGGAAATATTGATGGAAGATTCAGCATTTCTAACTTTGGTGTTTTTCTCTGATTCTGAGCAAAAACAAGAGATAAAGGAAATAAAGGAAGAGAAATGTTGGTCACATCAGTACAGACGTGATTGAAAATGAAGGACGCCCCACAGGTCCTGTTAACAGCATATTTTCCATATTTTACCTTTTTTCATGACAGGAAAATTTGAAGCCGTTTGGCAGGTTGTAATAACAGACATTATAGACTTTATCCAAAAAGTTCTTTTTAATAAACTGAAATCAGTTAATTAAAAAATCCTTTCTGAATATCAGCGGGTTGAAGGGTTACGGACCGGCCGTGTTAAGAAGAGCTTTAAAAACCTTTGGTAGAAACGAGGCCTTTAATGCCAGACTCCATTACAGAGCAGAGAAAACTAAAGACAATGCAATGTTGTGTTAATCCATTTATAGTCTGAACGGAGGAGCCGGCAGTTTATCTTCAGCAAATAAATGACGGTGCAGAAGTTCATTCGACCATAATATGCGCAGTCGGCTGCACAACCGATGCTCCGCCGCTGCAAACTCAACTTAACTCGCCTGCAGTTTGAACTACGGAGCTGGAAGTCGGTCCCCTCTCTCAGCTGATTTAACATCTGTCCGTTTTGGAAAAAGCACAACGCCTGGATCACACAGTGAGAAACTCAGTTCAGTTGATCCGGTTGGATCAGACGGATCAACTGACGGATGAAGCAGCGCAGGTTTCTCTGCAGATGCACCAGGAGGAATCTGAGGCTGAGCGTTCAGACCGCAGCAGGTGAAGGATGTGATGAAAGTCAATTACATCACTTCAGTGATAAGTTATTGGGGCCACAGTCAGTGGTTTTTGTTCGATGGATTTATCTGCGTTATGTGCGATGGGATCTGGATTCACGGCTCAACTAATGTACATAAAAATGAATAGCCGATGTTAATATGATTACAGTTTGACGGGTAAAAACAGAATATGGCCGATTTATTTATGCTGTCCATCAAAAACGTCTAGCCGACCTCTGGTCTCACCTTGGAGATGTTTAGTTGCATGTCGAGTCTCTGGAGCCCTGAAAATCGTGTCTGTCCGCATACATGTTCATGAAGAAGTTGCTCCAAGAAAAGCACCAAATCTTTGACCCTGATTCGTTTTCCTAATGAAAACGGATCAGGGTCATCCTGAGCCCAGTTCCTGGGACCCTGATAAAACTGTGTTGTGCCAACATGATTTTTTTGCAGTGAACTTTTCTGATTAAATCATTTAATTTCACTTTGGGATAAATGAAATATTTTTGAATTTGAACTGAATTTTCCGGATTTGGTTTTCAGTTGAGTTTCTTTGTGTCTGCTTCCAGCTTTGGGCAATAAATTTGCAGACATCTTTCTGCTGGTGGACAGCGCCTTGGGCCCGCGACAGTTCATCTTTTTTAGGAATGAGCTCATCAGATTTATCGAGCAGATAGGCGCTGAACAGTCGAGCTACCATGTCGGTTGGCTCAGTATCGCCAGGATGTAAAGACTGAGTTCTATTTAAACACTCATAAAACTAAACCACAGTACACAAAAGCATTAAAAAACATTAAACAGCTGCCACAAACTGGCCAAGCACCGAACCTGGGAAATGCTCTGAGGTACGCAGCTCGTAACTTTTTCCTCCCTGAAAACGGCGGCCGTGCAAACCAAGGAGCTCAACAGTTTTTGGTTGTTGTTCTTGGAGAAAAGCCTAAGGGACTCTTATATTTGGCCGGTCAAGACGTCAGATCCCAAGGAGTGTCTGTTGTAGGCATGAGTTCGGCTGTGCCAGTGGAAAACATGCTAAGCTTTGCTGACAGTGCCTATGACAGTCTGAGGATCACTCAGCTGAAGGATTTCTTCACCACCCAGGAAGTGGAAACAGCCATGGAAGGTAGGAGCTTTCCGCCTGTAACAAAGTGTCAGATGAACCTCACCAACCCTTCCAACAATAGACCGATAACTAGGGCTGTGAGAAAACTCAGTTTTTAAGTCACTGTTCATTATGAAACATGACTTATCTCCACATTACAATCATAGAAACAAGCCAGCCAATCTTGCTAGCTGACATCTTTAAAACAAAATACTTATTCTCTACACCAAAGCAGGATTTACTGACGATTTAGAGTATAAATACACATTTTGTAACTCCTCCACTAATGACACACAAGCATCATAAAGATAAAATTACCTTTGGATTATCGACTGCTTGTCTCACTGACATATACATCCCTGTGGAGTAATGTGAGTAAATCACAGGATTTACAATGAATCAATGTCATGTTAGCTGATCTGTTTGTTGTAATTTAACAAGCTGTTGATTAAAACTTTGTGAATCTTTTGAAGACGGTCTAATAAACTTCCTGCATCGTTTCCACAGACTGTCAGAGAGTCAACACTGCAGACATCGTCTTCATCATCGATGAGTCCGGAGGCATCGGGAACAACAACTTCCAACTCATCCAGAGCTTTGTGGGGTCACTTATCGGCAGCCTGAACGTCAATCAGACGGGAGTCAGAGTGGGAATTGTTACCTACAATGAGGTTCCCAAAGCCCACGCTTATCTCAACAGCTTCCAGGACCGAACAGAAGCTCAGCAGTTGATGAAGGTGCTCCCTTACCGCGGCGGTGGCTCCAACACTGGAGCTGCTCTGAGGTTCACTCTGGAGTCAGTCTTCAAAGGGAGTGGCAATAGGAGGGATGTGCAGAAGGTAGCTATCCTGGTTACAGACGGTAAATCCCAGGATAGCGTGAAGGAAGCGGTGGCAGAGCTACATCGCTTTCCAGTCAGAGTTTTTATGATGGGACTAAATGAGAAGACGCCAGATCTGTACGAAATGGCCTCTTATCCTACCAACAGGTTTTTACTGTGGACAATTTCATGCAACTGAAACCCTTGAGGAAAATCATGCAGAAGAGTATCTGCAGTGCCATCATTCAGGGCTCCGTCAATTCCTTCAAAAACAGCGCCGACACCAAGGAAGGTGGGAACTGTTTCACACTATTTAAGGTCCAGCTTACAGAAAAGTCTGTAGACTCGTAGAAATCTCTGTGAAGTCAAACATTAGATCATTAAAAATGATTCATATTTTCTACCTTTGACGGTATCTTACTAAAGCCTCATTGAATTGTGTTCATGTCCTTTAAATTAATACCTTTGGATTTAATTTTGTCAATTAGTTTTCTTTGGTAAATATTTATTTGAGCTGATGTGCCTTGGCATCGCGCTCTGCAATTGACCCACAGTTTTATGACTTGTATCAGATCAGGCGTTCCCTCATACAAATTTTTAATTTTCTTCAGTTTAAGATGTTTTATAGATTTGTACATTTCTCTGTAGCTTTTCAGCAAATGGGACAAAGAAATACCTCCAGTCAGGATCTGTCAGTTGTAGGTAATTGGGGTCGATCCAGTGGCGTCACACAACCACTGACTGAAGGACAGAAAAACATCCCTGCTTACCTCAAACACAAGACAAACTAGTGTGTCACGTTTGTTGTTGAGTAGCATCACACTAACCGGTAGCATTTCTGTTTCCAGCATGCTATCAGAAGGATGAAGCAGACATCATCTTCCTCATTGACGACTCTGACAACATCGATTCCTCTGACCTCTCTGACACAAAGAAGTTCATCACTAACTTTCTTGGAGAATTTCAGGACAGACTCGATCATATTCGCATCGGGCTTGTGAAATACTCCAACTCAGCTCGGTTTGAGTTTGACCGGATGACACTGTCAGACGTGAGCAAAGCTCTGAATTATGTCAATCATGAGGGGGGTCGGACCAACACAGGGAGAGCCCTCACATTCATGGAAAGACATGTCAAGACGGTACCCTACAGTCAGGGTTCGACGTATCTGATCGTCATCACTGCAGGAGAGTCCGAAGACAGTGTCAGAGGTCCAGCAGAGAAAATAAGGGCGCAAGGCGTCATGGTCTTTGCTATTGGAGTAAAGAGGTCAAACAAAGCTCAGCTGCAGGAGATCTCTGGTGATCCAGACAGGACCTTTAAAGTCAGAGATTACTATTTCCTCCAGTGGATCAAAAACGATATTCTAAGACCAATCTGTGGACCAGCAGGTGAGGAAACGAGCAAAGACATTTCTCCAATACTAAATGCTCTAGATATGGCACATTGTTTTTATCAACATTTTGAATTACGTAACTTTAGCAGCTTATCTCCAGTACAAGCTGTTATGGAATATAGTGTCAAAACGGACCTAAACAAACATTGTTTTTCCTTTTTCATTTCTGTCATAATGTTTCAAATCCTCAAAAAATGTTAATATTGGACAACGATGAGTAAATACCAAGGCTGAGAATGCAGATTTCTGTTATTGTGATTAATACATTTTATTGCACAGGCTTCCATACTTTTTAGAAATGGCCTTCTTTACCATAAAAATAAGAGAATCTGATTTGTGTTCATATTTTATCTGTAAATGGGAAGCGACTGATGACTCTTGAGAACAATAACTGCCATGACTCTGTGGGTCAGTTTTCTCTGTAAAGTCAGACCTTGTTATCCAAGTGCAACATCCAGCAGCACTTGATAGCACTTTATAGTCCTGGGTTACACGCCCCGTGTACATCTAATTAATTAGACTTTAAATCAGTGGTTCTTAACCTTTTTTCAGGAACCGAATCCCCCAGTTTCATCTGCGCATTCACTGAACCCTTTTTTATTGAAATAAAATGATTTTTTTCCACATTCAAGTCATAGGTATGTGCTTTTTTTACCAGCGCACAAAATGAGTCATGCATGAACATCACTTTGCTCAAAGAACAAAACCAACACAGAGCATGAACAACAAATTACAGAGTTACTTTATTCTGGCCCCAGAAAAGATTTTCAACCCACCCAATTTTTTTAAACCATTTTACTAATTAAAAATAAATTTGGATTTTTTAAAGAATTAACTTAATTTTCTTAAATTTATTTTGTTTTTTTGAATCCACCAAATACATTTTTACTTCTTGAAGCTGACTGGAGTTGCTCAACTTGGCGTTGCTCAACTTGGCGTTGCTCATCATGCAGATGGGACTCTGACTCCCATCCCGTTCCCTGATACACATCGATCCATGTTGTACATATTCGTCCGACCACTTCCTGCTTTTGCTCGACTTGCTTAGTAAGGATTCAAATATTGAGAAACAACAATAGCCGTTGAATACCGCGCGCTAACTTCCCCGCGGCTCTGATTGGCCGAGCGGCGCATCATCACGACTTTACACAATGTGTCTTCACCTCTGAGGCAGAGGCTCAGCCGAACCCATGAGACCGACTCATCGAACCCCTGGGGTTCTATAGAACCCCAGGGGTTCAACCACTGCTTTAAAGTCTTTGCCTTTGATAATTTTTACCGTAATAGGAGAAATGGTATGTTGTGTGGGAGTATATTCATAAGAGCACTTCTGGCTAATCTATCAGAGAATGTGATAACTTCATTGAGTTTTCTGTTGCAGTAAGCAGAGAACCGTTCAGCTGGACTCTGCAGTTACCTTTGGACTGGATCATAACTGATGTTCTTGTGTTCTGTCTCCAGTTTGTGAGGACGCTCCCAGTGACGTCATCTTCTTAACCGAGAGCTCAGAGAGAATCTCTGCAGAAAACTTTAGGAAAATGAAAGAATTTATGAAATCTGTGGTTACCAAGTCTATTGTGGGCATGACTGACATGCATGTGGGTGTCATGCAATTCAGCACTACGACAAAAGTAGAGTTTCGTCTGAACCAGTACTTCAGCAAAGATGAAATACTGGGAGCCATCGATAACATGGAGCAGCAAAATGGCGGGGTTGAAACGGGAAGGGCCCTCACCGAAGTTTCACAGTTCTTCAGTGAGGCTGAAGGAGGACGTCCTACTCTGAGGAAGAACCTGGTGCTGATCACCTTCAACAAAGCAACCGATGAATTCAAAGGACCAGCAGAGGCTCTGAGACAAAAAGGAGTGTTAATCTTTTCAATCGGAGTGGTGAACAGTAACTACAGCCAGCTGTACGAAATCAGTGGCTCTTCAGACAAAGTCATCAATGAAGTAAATGTTGATCTAATAAGTGAACTGGACAGCATGCTGGCCTTGAAGTTCTGCGACCCACACAAAGGTGAGATTGGATAATGACTACCTGCTTAAGTATTTTATTTTTTCCACTGTTTATAATTTTTTATCTTAGATAAAAAATAAAAGATGGTGAGGATCCTTCAATCAAACTGTTGGGATTGTTGTCTGATGAAGCTGTCATCAGTCCCATCAGGTTGAAAGTTAGGTTTCAAAGCAGTCACACAAATTGATGTTGTCTTCACTTGTTCTACTCACAGATTGTAAGAAGATTGAAAAGGCTGATATAATATTCTTGGTGGACGGCTCAGGAAGCATAGAAAACCGCTTCGGAAGCATGCAAGTGTTTATGGAGTCTGTAGTGAACCGGAGCATAGTCAGTAGTGACTCTACCCGTTTTGGAGCCATTCTTTTCTCCAACGAACCTGAAATCAAGTTTACTTTGAATACCTACAGCTCCAAAGGAGAAATTCGTAATGCTATAAAAGCTCTAGTGCCGCCAAAAGATGACACATACACCAGCGAAGCTTTGGACTACTCATTGCAGTTCTTTAACGAGGAACACGGTGGCAGGAGAAGTTTCCGCGTTCCTCAGATTCTCATGGTGATCACAGATGGGGCAGCCACAAACCCTGCTAACCTAGGAAAATATTCGGATGCACTGCGAGCCAATAACATTACTGTCTTTAGTATAGGTGTAGAGAACGCAAACAAGAATGAGCTACTGATCATGGCGGGAAACAATCAATCCAATGTCTTCTATGTGGATAAATTCAAAGAGCTGGAGATTCTGTATAAACAGATATCTGGAGTCATCTGTGGTATCACCAAACATCGTAAGTATGGAGAATGAACGTGGAGTGTAAGATACACAACTTACACTGTCTGGATGTATACATACTAAGAAAAAGTTTGGGATAGTTCACTTTCAGGTGAAATTGATGGAAAATATTAATAGTTCACTCTATACTAAAATAGTGGTGGTTCCTTTATCTCAAACACTAACAAAGGCCTACTGCAGTGCTGGTTATGTCAATGTCTAAAGTGACATTGAGCATCAACCCCAGTTTGACAATGCGATCTCCTCCTGTCCGTAACTCGTCTTATCGCCTGCTGAGGTGTGGTGTCCCTCTCTTGTTGAACGACCGGGTCATTAAGGTTTTGGGGTCCAGCGTTACAATCTTGTATATCAGTGGCCTCAAACTCCATTCCTCAAGGGCCAGAGTCCTGCAACTTTTACATGTGTCCTTGTATTTGAAATAAATGGTGGTCTCTATCTCACGAGAATGCTCTCAGCTCTATGGAGCTTTGCTAATGAGCTAATATTTGAGTTAGGTGTGCTGAAACAAAGACATATAAGGGAATTTTTCTGCCATAATTTGAGAGCACACATTTTCATTTTGAAAGCAGGACAAGTATTTCTTCTCTTGATAGAAGCCTGTGAGACTACTGTCGAGAGAAAAACAACGGCCTCAGCTTCACAAATGTATTCAAACCGTGCCAGAGTTCACGTCCACCAATCCAAGACCAAGGCTTATAGGCGGACCAGAGTTCAGTTTTTTGGTCCACATTTCCACCTCCCAAACACACAGTGGATGTGTGTTTGGCGACAATGTCACATTGAGGTCTATGAATCAAACTAGAGTTTGATTAAGGCAGATGATACGAGGCTGGTGTGGAATCATCTCTTATGACGTCAGGATGTAAACTGTTGGACATGTGCGTTCAGACATTTAGAGAGGAAAGGAAAGGTCATATTAAGTTCACCCTAAAAGGTTAAATTGGATTCTTGGTTCATTCTGAGATTTCACCTAAAAGGCAAATATCTCAAGGTTTTCTGGTCAGATAATGTATATTTGAATGTGAATATCGAAGCAATGTGTTGTGATTATCTCCTGCTTTTTCCCCGTTGATGTGTTGTCTTTTCTCTGGCAGCTTGTGAACTGATGGACCTGGTCTTTCTGATTGATCACTCTGGCAGCATCACCTCCACAAATCACAATGTAGTGAAAAACTTTGCAGCAGAAGTAGTGACCGGTTTGGAAATCAGTGATAAACGTACACATGTTGGACTGGCGCAGTTCAGTGCAACTTTGCAACATGAGTTTTATCTTAATAATTACTACTCTGAAAAGGACATAGTTGATCACATAAAAAGAATAAAATATTCAGGTGGAGAAACCTACCTCGGCAGTGCCCTGAGGTCTACGAATTACTATTTCACCCAGTTCCAAGGCAGCCGCATCCAGAGAAAAGTGCCCCAGACTCTGCTGCTGCTTTCGGATGGTAATTCTTACGATAATGTGGAAAATGCAGCCAATGAACTCAGAGCACTTGGCGTTGATGTATTTGCTGTAGCAATTGGAGATGTTTATCAAACGCAGCTCCTTCAGATCACTGGTGACCCAAGGAAAATTATCGAAGTTGGTGACGTAAACAACCTGCCAAACTTCAAGACTAAGGTGGTTGATGCCATCTGCAAGGAGAATGAGAAGCCTGTTTCCACTGTTGTTCCCTCTGTCGCTCCTGTTTTCTCTACTGTTTCTCCTTCCTCCCCATGGTAAGTTGATAAATGTGTTTGGCAAAAGTATTCAAACCGTGCCAGAGTTCATGTCCACCAATCCAAGACCAAGGCTTATAGGCGGACCAGAGTTCAGTTTTTTGGTCCATTTCCACCTCCCAAACACACAGTGGATGTGTGTTTGGCGACAATGTCACATTGAGGTCTATGAATCAAACTAGAGTTTGATTAAGGCAGATGATACGAGGCTGGTGTGGAATCATCTTTGGTCTTATGACGTCAGGATGTAAACTGTTGGACATGTGCGTTCAGACATTTAGAGAGGAAAGGAAAGGTCATATTAAGTTCACCCTAAAAGGTTAAATTGGATTCTTGGTTCATTCTGAGATTTCACCTAAAAGGCAAATATCTCAAGGTTTTCTGGTCAGATAATGTATATTTGAATGTGAATATCGAAGCAATGTGTTGTGATTATCTCCTGCTTTTTCCCCCGTTGATGTGTTGTCTTTTCTCTGGCAGCTTGTGAACTGATGGACCTGGTCTTTCTGATTGATCACTCTGGCAGCATCACCTCCACAAATCACAATGTAGTGAAAACTTTGCAGCAGAAGTAGTGACCGGTTTGGAAATCAGTGATAAACGTACACATGTTGGACTGGCGCAGTTCAGTGCAACTTTCCAACATGAGTTTTATCTTAATAATTACTACTCTGAAAAGGACATAGTTGATCACATAAAAAGAATAAATATTCAGGTGGAGAAACCTACCTCGGCAGTGCCCTGAGGTCTACGAAGGACTATTTCACCCAGTTCCAAGGCAGCCGCATCCAGAGAAAAGTGCCCCAGACTCTGCTGCTGCTTTCGGATGGTAATTCTTACGATAATGTGGAAAATGCAGCCAATGAACTCAGAGCACTTGGCGTTGATGTATTTGCTGTAGCAATTGGAGATGTTTATCAAACGCAGCTCCTTCAGATCACTGGTGACCCAAGGAAAATTATCGAAGTTGGTGATGTAAACAACCTGCCAAACTTCAAGACTAAGGTGGTTGATGCCATCTGCAAGGAGAATGAGAAGCCTGTTTCCACTGTTGTTCCCTCTGTCGCTTTTTTCTACTGTTTTCCTTCCTCCCCATGGTAAGTTGATAAATGTGTTTGGCAAAAGTATTCAAACCGTGCCAGAGTTCATGTCCACCAATCCAAGACCAAGGCTTATAGGCGGACCAGAGTTCAGTTTTTTGGTCCACATTTCCACCTCCCAAACACACAGTGGATGTGTGTTTGGCGACAATGTCACATTGAGGTCTATGAATCAAACTAGAGTTTGATTAAGGCAGATGATACGAGGCTGGTGTGGAATCATCTTTGGTCTTATGACGTCAGGATGTAAACTGTTGGACATGTGCGTTCAGACATTTAGAGAGGAAAGGAAAGGTCATATTAAGTTCACCCTAAAAGGTTAAATTGGATTCTTGGTTCATTCTGAGATTTCACCTAAAAGGCAAATATCTCAAGTTTTCTGGTCAGATAATGTATATTTGAATGTGAATATCGAAGCAATGTGTTGTGATTATCTCCTGCTTTTTCCCCGTTGATGTGTTGTCTTTTCTCTGGCAGCTTGTGAACTGATGGACCTGGTCTTTCTGATTGATCACTCTGGCAGCATCACCTCCACAAATCACAATGTAGTGAAAAACTTTGCAGCAGAAGTAGTGACCGGTTTGGAAATCAGTGATAAACGTACACATGTTGGACTGGCGCAGTTCAGTGCAACTTTCCAACATGAGTTTTATCTTAATAATTACTACTCTGAAAAGGACATAGTTGATCACATAAAAAGAATAAAATATTCAGGTGGAGAAACCTACCTCGGCAGTGCCCTGAGGTCTACGAAGGACTATTTCACCCAGTTCCAAGGCAGCCGCATCCAGAGAAAAGTGCCCCAGACTCTGCTGCTGCTTTCGGATGGTAATTCTTACGATAATGTGGAAAATGCAGCCAATGAACTCAGAGCACTTGGCGTTGATGTATTTGCTGTAGCAATTGGAGATGTTTATCAAACGCAGCTCCTTCAGATCACTGGTGACCCAAGGAAAATTATCGAAGTTGGTGACGTAAACAACCTGCCAAACTTCAAGACTAAGGTGGTTGATGCCATCTGCAAGGAGAATGAGAAGCCTGTTTCCCACTGTTGTTCCCTCTGTCCCTCCTGTTTTCTCTACTGTTTCTCCTTCTTCTGCCCCTGGTAAGTTGATAAATGTGTTTCTGTCTCATCAGATGAATGTGTTTACCTGATGGAACTCAAGCTGTGTCCTTTCTTCCCTTTAGTTGAAAAGTGCACCATCGACATCGCCGTAGGGTTTGATATTTCTGCAGGTACCGTCAATGTGCCACTTTTCAGACTAGTTAGGCCTCTCCCGGAAATTGTCCGTTACGTTGTTACGGTGAACGACCTGTGTTGCTCGGCTTCTGTCCCGACCCGGATCTCCTTCAGCATCGTAAGTGTCGATGGCAGCTCCTTGTTCGACACAAACTTTGAGGCTTTCAAGGAGGATGTTCTGAGGAACGTCATGGACTTTTCATGGTCCCGGGCCACTTTGCTCAACCTGCCATGCTCAAATATTCAGGACCAAGTTTGAGTCCAAGTCCAGAGCAAAAGTCAAGGTGAGATTATGTCTTCATGTGATCAGTTCCTCCGAAATCTGAGATTGAGTCCAATCAGCTGCATCATATCTCGAGGACACTGTTGCAGTTAAGACTGTTAGCAATGAAAATATAGGATGTCATCTGTTTCAAATGTACAGTTCCATCTTAGAACATAATTGCATTTTGTTTTTTTTCAAATTTGCAATTATGTAATAAGATATCCGACAACCATGAAGAAGACTGGACTGACGAGAGATGTTCAGCAGACAGTCACTGACTCCCACACAGCAGCTCAGCAAAAGCTGGGCTGACACCTGGACATACTGTTAAAACTGTTCATATTTTATTTCTTTAGAAACTGTTGCATTTTTACTAAGCTGAAAGCCAGAAATATTAAACCCAATAGAAATACTAGTGAAATATTTCACTCTGTGGGATAGATCCATAACTACCGTTTCAATTGAATTATTGAAATAAAGATCAGTTCCAATGACATTTCATTTACTTGTGGTGAACTGTATTAATTATCCGGGTTTCAGAGCTCTTAACATCTTAACTAATCTAATGCAATGGACATTTTCCATCAGGTGCTGCTGATTTTCTCTGACGGACTTGATGAAGACGTGGCGATACTGAAGCAGGAATCTGAGAGACTAAGAACCTCTGGTAACACCACCACATATTTCCAGTTTCATTTGAACTTCAGCTGCAGATTTCTGTCGGTTTTCGCAGCTTCTTAACTGTGGGTGATAGTTATGACAGGTAATATCATATATATTCAATTATATTGATATGAAAATGATGAAAAATTGAAAGACACTTAATTTAATCAATTGTAGAAAAAGAGCCATTGAGCTGCTTATAATCTGCATTGTTTTCCAGAGATTACAGTAGTCTGAATCTTTCTACTGACGTTAGCAGTTAAAAAACAACCTTAGATTGTTACATCATCATCTATTTATCAGAAGGTGAAGCTCCATCTAATGATTGACTCACTGACACGGCAAAGTAAAGTATCAGTATCAGTGATTTAAAGTATCAGTACTGAAGCTGTTGGTCTTCTGCAGGAGTCAGCGCCATGTTCGCCGTGGCCTTGATGGACTCGGCTGCCTCACAGCTCCAGATGGTCGAGTTCGGACGCGGATACTACTACCAGGCTCCTCTGAGAATCAGAGACCTGAGCATCAGCAGCACCATCCTGCAACAGATGGTGAGTTTAAAGAAAGCTGCTTTAAACCATTTTACAGGTTTTGTGAATGAGAAAGGACCCACACATCTCGTCACAGGAGGTGTCACAGGTCTACCTCCCAATCTTTTGCTAAGCTGGACGAAGGAACACTCAGCTCCAACAGACCGGTCCCCAGCGGTCCAACTCATTAAGGTTGGCAGCTTAATGTCGGCACCGGGGAAGCTTTACCCTGTTGTGGATCGGTTTGGCAGGTGGAATATGTACAGCAGCAGCTGGTCATTTTCTGTAGATGGACTACATGACTGCGTCGGACCACTGCCATGTCTGCAGCTATACTAATTAGCAATGGCAGTCATGGAGCTGAGGAGTGAAGGATGATCCAGTCCAGCTCGTAAAACGACTGCAGCTCAAACTGCTGATGTAGATCCTGGTTGTGATGGACCTACATGACCTTTTCACCTCATGGGGTTGCGGACCAGTCCGAGTCCTCGCTGCTAACTGTGGACACATAAACACCATAACTGATCCATGTTGATAATCTTATTTTCCTTGTTTTCCCTTGATTGGCCAGGTGAGTGTGTCTGGTTTGAGAAAACATGATTCTCGAAAAAGAGAGACTGGGATTGTTTTCCCTATTTGTGCCAGCTTATTCCTGGCTTCTTGTTCAAGTCAAGCTAATGTGTCTGTGATCGTAACACACCTGGATGGACCTCAGAGAAAGCGTATTTACCAAAGTTGGAAATGGCTAGCTTAGAAACCGAGCCGTCCCTCCTTCCTCCTGCCGTGTTGATCAAATTCCCCCTCCCACTGGAGCAGATTCAAAAACGGACAACCTACAAGTTTTTTTCCACACATGATGGTGCGGCATTGATGGTTACTACCTCAGTACCTTCTCCATAATTTCATTACATTTTTCTAATCATACTCACTTTAAAAGTATATGAATGTTAGTCTTCTTACCTTGTAAAGGCTGACAGTCATTATGATTGACTGCTGCTATCCATCGCCGCTGCATCTTCCCTCATTAAAACAAATAAAGTAAGTTTGGTTTTCACCCGTTTGAGCAGCTCGCCCCGTCCTCGGAGCATTCTTAGTGAAATCAACTAAATAAAAGCAACATTAGGTGACCAGCTGCCTGGTTTTCACAAGCTCCACATGATCACATGGGTTGTTTTGATGTCCATCATGGCGGAGCGGGCAGCGTCCTGAAGAGCCTGACATCACGTGCATAAGGTCATTATGTCTTTTTAATAGCCCAAAGACGCTATTGATTGGCGTTGCTATCATCATTAAAGCAGGAAACTGTCTTGCACAGGACAGAATTGAGATTAAAGTTTTTCTGGATTGTTGAATTTAGATTTTTGCATCTCTGTGTGACTTCTTGCAGAGCTCCGTAGCAGATCGGGTTTGCTGCAACGTTTCGTGTAAATGTTCAGGACCTCCAGGCCCTCGTGGTCCTCCTGGGAAACCTGGAACAAAGGTGAGAGAAAAACTTTTCTGTTTCCAGAACCACAGCAATGTTTCGATTGCCTGGTCACTGTCAGGTCCAACGTTTTTGCAGTTTTTCAGGCTCACTGAGTCAGCCTCATTTATCATCTTACCTGTGTTTTGGACAGTGGTCTCAGCAGTAACTGTCAGATAACTAAGTAAGTAGGGAACAGCTGATGCAAACCTCTGTGGTAACTCAGATGATGGCTTTGTCTAGGGTTAAACAGTGAAACACTGGCTTAGCCCCAATAGCAACACGTTCTCCAGAAAAATCAATCCAACTCATGCTATGCATAAACTAGTGTTTGGATATTTCATATCTGCATAACGGGCAAAGGCTCATGTAAATGACATAAACAATATTTTCTACCTAAAACACCCAATTTCAGCAGCTAGATGAAAAAACTTACATGATGCTAAACACAGACAAACACAAAGTAATGAGTTCAAGAAGTTACAGTTCAAATTTAAAGCTCAAACTCAATGACCTGCATGCAAAACTCGCTGAACCAGCAGCTGACGAAGAGGAAGACGAAGCTCATTTCATGAAGCCCAAAGCATAAAGAGAGTCCTACCTTTCCTGTTTTAGGGTTTTATTCCAGGTTGCATAAATTATTTCCACTCGGCTCCTGCAATCCATTGTATAAATTTTTGGCATTTGAAAAACTAAAATAAAAATACTAAAATATAATACTATAAAAATACTAAAAAGGTAGCAGAAACACGTTTTCATATCAAACTTTCCATAAAACAAGACTTTGGTAACGTGTACCTGTCAGAACAGAGCAATGTAATTACAACATGTCATGTTTTCTGTCTTATTGATTTGTAAACGACACAAAAGGCTCAGAAAATGACACTACAACAGCTTTGGTTAAAATGTGTGTGTTCTTTCTTCATCAAAGTTACTTTATTGGACAGAGTATCCAGAAATTGTACTCAAGTAAGCGTAGCAATAGTTCATAATAATATTACTCAAAGCACAGAGCAGGAAAACTGCACAAATGTAACTGAATGTAGTTACAACTCTAAACACAGAAAACAACATTAGTAACCTTTTTAACAAGCCTAATGTGTTATATTCCAGTCACAACTATCTAGATCCACCAATGTTACTTATTGAATTGGAACAAAATGTGAAAATATTTTTTACCTTTTGCTGGCTGGTTGCTGGTCGCTGACCCACAGGTGTAAACCACCGTTAGTACGCGTGTACGCTCACGGTGCGTTTAAAGATGGCTCGGGGAAACGCGTTACAGCATCTTAACAGCGGTTTGGGGAAGCCCAGGTACAGGAAGTACACTGACGCCACCGTCTGTTACCGAACGTTACACCTGTCTGACTCCGCCCACTGGCACCGCGAGGAACCTGCAGCTGAGTTTCACTGCTTCCTGGGTTCCTAACATCGAAACGCTGCAGGTTCTGCTTCTCTGTGTTTCTTGACAGGGCTCACCTGGTCTGAAGGGCCACGCCGGCTATCCTGGAGACGAAGGCTCTCATGTAAGTACGGATCTGCTCTGACACTATGCTGCTTTCAAAGACTGCTGTTTTTTAAATTGAACTGTTCAGTGTGACGACTCGCCCGGTTCTGCAGGGCGAACGAGGGCCTCCGGGTCTGACGGGGCCTCAGGGCACCCACGGATGTCCAGGAACCAGAGGACCGAAGGTACGGCGGGAAAAAGCTGCAGCAACCTGGGAAACTCTCTCAGCTGATTTGGGGTTTAGTTACTAAAGTGTTCACAGCCTCTCTCACATTACAAGGACTTTACGTGACAAACCCACACTAAATTAGAGATCTAATATTAATCTCTCAGTTGGTTCTTATTTTGAAAAAAAAAAATCCAGATCTGTATAAATGTGTCAGATTCATCAGGGCAGATCTATTCAACCTAATTCTATGCTCTGTGTTGTGATTGAGTGTTTTTTATTATTATTATTTATGTTAAAACGAGGTATAGCGTTTCAACCTTTATTTATTTATTCATTCATAACACCGGGGTCGCGCTGCACTTTGTTGTTGTCATTTGAGGGACAGCATTAAACAAAATGTTGTCTGTATTATTATAACGGGTATAATAGTAATAACAGACTTTCCCAGCGTCCAATCAGATCGTTGCTTTTTTAAGCAGAAATTTACATCTTTGCTGTCCGTTGCTGCTGTTTACAGCTGTGCGTCAGATTTACAGAAACAATGAAGGCGCTGGAGTTTTGCATGTAAAAAAAACTAATGAAAAAGTGATTAATTGGGTCAAAATCTGTGGCATGAACCAATCAAATTTAACATGTTAAAGTCTCAGCCTAGGTTGGAAGTTTTATGGAGCTTCAGATGTAAAATTTTAAACTTTCAGACATTAGAACAGATTGTTGACTAAATGAGACTGTAAGCTTTTTAAAACGTGTTCATATTAACACACTGTGGGGTTTACGCTGCATGAAGGAGCCAGCACTGTTCAATGTGGTCAGAATGAATAAGTTTGGTTTGTGAAAACTGAGACGGCTCCAGCTCCTGTCCTGCCAACTAAATGCTGGGAAAAGAAAATTGAACGGAGCCCAAAACCAGCAGCTAAACTCAAACCATCTGTTAAAGGTTTGTCCCACAAGCCCTTCAGAGTTTTAGATTATTTGGGGGCAACAGTAGCACTAATTAATTAAAATCTATTATTTTTATTGATATGTCCTGTTCTGGGGAAAAAATAAATGATTCATTTTCTCCTATTGACATGAAATTAGACAACTGTAAACCTTGGCTTGACAGCAACTGGTCATTACTAGATGTTAAATCTACTAAGTGGAAATTGAAAATAAATTGCTGAGGAAATGAGATTTAAGTCTATAAATCCATTTATTTATAAGGATTTAGATGCGATTTACTATCTACTTATACTTTCCTACATATCCTAAGAATTTGTTTTTGGGTCGTTTCTAACAAATCATGAGATGACTGAATAAATTAACAATTAATCGAAACAATCCAGGCTCAGCAGCATCAATGCTAGCTGCTAGCTACATCAATGCTAGCTGCTAGCTACATCAATGCTAGCTGCTAGCTACATCGCGCTAGCATGCTGTTGTGCTAGCAGCAGTTAGCATCGTTCCCTGGAGCAGCCGGCATCGCTCAAACATAAATAGCTTGGGATTTACCTTCCATACTCTTCCTCAGGCCTGGTCCTGGTCAATAACTCGGCATTAGCCGCTTTGTTACACTGATTTACTCTCTTATTGTCGCACTTTCTGCTCCGATGTCCGCCATTTTTTTACACCCTAAGCGAATTTATGCAACATTCAAGGGACGTCGTAAAAATATATACGGTAGTTTTAGACTGCTTAAAACCAGGTTTTGTATGAAATATGTATTACATTTTAAATTGCTAAAACAAATTCTCATCATTCCAAAGAACAGATTTATCATATCAGTTCAACGGCGCTGCATCTGTATGTCAGAGTTAATCTACTGACAAATGAATGTATTAATTTAAACAAATCCTGGTGTATGGAGCCGCGAGCTAAACATTTATCTGTGCGCAGCTGCTCCCGCTTTCCTGTTTATTCTTTGCACTTTGAGCGAGCGCTGTTCTTATGGATGTCTTGCTTTCTTTGGCAGGGATCTCACAGCTTCTCTGGACACAGGGCGAGTCACTGAACTCCGCTGGAATGAGTGAAATGATGCATTAGCGTTTATGATAATTCATAGAATGCATGTGAAGTGTAGCAGTTGGGCATTGCTGACTGTTTCTGTGCTGCAGGGTGAAGATGGAGAAGATGGACTCAACGGAGTGGATGGAGAGCAGGTAGGAATTTATCTTTCTCCACCGATTCAACCTTTATTTATTTATTCATTCATAAATGAACTTATTTTACTAATTAAAGTCATGTAGAGATACATAACACACAGGGATATATTTCATGCTTTTATTTCTGTTAATTTGGTGATTATATCTCATTTAAATACATAATTTAGTTTCTTATGCATTCAGGATATGACGTCAGACCAATGAATAAATGAGCCCTTTATGCCACTGACACCTTCCACTCAGACAATTGGTGTGATAGCAGCAGCTTCACTTCAGAGACCGATCAGGATAAACATCAGCTCACTGTCAGCTCTGTCACAGAGGAAAGTTTTAGGCTAACTTCCAATCCTCTCATGAAGTTTTTTCATGAGAGGAAAAACTTCATGAGAGGAAGTTTTTTGAAAGGCCACTTATTGGGTCTAGTGTCCTTTATTTGAAAGTAGTTTGACAGGCAAGAGGGGGAAAACGTGCGGCAAACGTCGTCAGGCCGGGAATCGAACCTGCGACCTGCACCACCAGGACTAAGGCTTCAGTACATGGGTCTTGCTTTGCCCCTGCACCACCAGAGCACCCAATCTTCCCATGAAGTTGACCTGCCCTAAAACAATGAGTGTCACAATAGAGAGTAGCATGGCTCTTTAGCTCTTCTGTTTTGAAACCACGGTGTACTGAAGGGGCGCTGTGGCTGAGATGAAAGGCAGATGATTTCAGATGTCAGACCTGAACTCCTGCTGCTGCAGAGCCAGAAACTGTTGAAGTGAAGATGTAAACTGAGCTGTCTTCATATTCTTCTTCTACTTCTTCTTCAACGTCAAGGCCAGGCTGAGGCTGGAGTTTTGCTTCCACAGAGCCACCAGGAACATGGAACATTTCCTGCAGCTGTGGGGTTTTAATGGGATACTGTGCAATATATCCACTCAGGGAAAACTGATCTTTAACAAGCACCTTATTCAATATGTTTTTAAGCTAGTCCTGATTTGATATCTTGTGTTTTAATTGTATTTTGTGCACTTTATTATTGTAAATAAATGTTTTCTCCTCAGGGAAAAGAGGGAGGGGATGGGATGAAAGGACAGAAAGGAGATCCTGGAAACCAGGTAAAAACCCATTGAAATGCTTTAATTCTCCAACCACAGTCTGACATTTCAGGCTTCAGATTCTGAGAAGCTTTTTGTTGATTATGGGCTCTACAGACTAACCTGTCATCCTCAGGGAATCCCAGGGATCAGAGGGGAGGAAGGACTGAAAGGAGACCGAGGCCTGAGAGGAGATTCAGTAAGTTTCCAGCTGGTTTCTCTAAGGTGCTAATTATGAAGCCACATTCCTCTCTGCTTCCTGGAGCCAGCGTGTCGCTGTTATCACCCGGATCAGCAGCAGCCCAGACATTTACTCTGTTGGTGGGAGTTTGATCTGGCGCCACAAGCAACTCAAAGTCCGGCAGTGCAGTCAGAAAACGCTTGGCCTGAAGCTAAAACTAAGCATCATGACCTTCACTGCACCAACAAAATCAGTGAAAATGTGTTTCGCTTGGCCGTCTTCCTCTGCTGTCCATTACACAGGCAGGCTAGTGTTAGTATTGGCTAGGCTAACATCGAGCATGACTAGTCACCCCCTGAATGGTCTTCATCATCCACCGTTCATTAGCATGCTTAGGCTAGCATTAGCCTTGAAGAACTAACAACTAGCATGTCTTGGCTGGTCAACCGTGACTCACTGTCCTTTAAACTAAATTTTACCAAGAAAAATAGTTGAAAAACAATAAGACAGAGATTTCTGTAACCCACACGACACCAAACACAAACATCATGCAGAGCTGAAGTTGGCTTCTGATTGGGAACATGGCTAAAGGCAATTCCATCTAATTTTTCACATTAATTTGCTCTAATTTCAAAAAATTAAAGGCTCTGCAAACATGGACCAGATCAGTTTTCACTGAAAGCAGAATTTCCAAATCGTAGGTTGTGATTTATTTACTTGAGCTGTGAACTAAAGGTACTTTTTGACTTTTGCAAATCAGATCAAGATGTCACAATTAAATCTGGCTTTTAAAGCCAACTTCAGCCAGTGTAGTACAGCATGTTTATGCTAAATGTCACGTTGGATTACAGTAAAGTCAGTGTGTCTAATGTATGCACAGATATTGTATGACAACCATTTTCCTTCATAAAGTTTCATTTAAAGAAAAATAATCAGTCTGATAAAGTGGAAAGCTAGCGTAGGCATTGTAGCTGTTAGCTTATTTGAGCCTAGCGCTAGTTATCCAATGCTAATGTTACCCTTTCCATGCTAATTATCAGCAGAAGGAAGCAATCCACCGGATGACCACCAGGTTTTAGTATGCTAATGCTAACATATCCAATATCAATGCTAACCTGTTCAATGCTAGCCTATCTGTGCTAAAGGACAGCAGAGGAAGTAGGCCATCCAATGGGTGACCATTATTGGCATGCTAGTTGCTAACCTCTTCAGAGCTAATGCAGTGACAGTTAAATGGTATTTATATTTAGTTTGTTTCTTTTGTACCAGCTTCCAGAGCTGCCGTCAAAGTTCAACTCCATGTCACATAAACCTCAGTACCATAAGCTCACACGGCAAAATGTTTATGTGCTGACTGTGTTTTTATTCATTCTTCAAATGTGAGATATTCATCCACAATAAATCCCAAATATTTCTATTTTCTAGTATCGACAAATAAAAATCCCAATGTAAATGTAAATTAAATTTTATCACAATTTATCTTTAACCTCATTTTGTTAGAACAGAAATAAACAGAATTTCTAATTTTCTGAGGATCAGGTTGATTCTCATCTGGATACAGACGTTTTTCAACTGCTGCCTGCTTACTGGACCCGACCAGGTCATTTAACCATGCCACTATATAAAGAATTGCAATAATCCAAACGAGTGGTCATGCAGATAATATATCTATATTACCTGCCTTTATATGAAAGACAGTAAATAGTTCAGGAACATTCATTCAAAACGCAGTTATGGAGGCCAACGCAGGTTTTCCTTCTCACTGGCAGACGGATTCAGATTTCATCCAGACTGAAACGACTCAAATGTGTAAATCCTCTCTGGATTAGTCTGAAAACTAATTCTTAACATCAACAAAACCTGAATCTAAGCTGCAGTGCTGCGGCTGAGCCGGATGTTTCAGAGCGGAGGCTTCCTGGATCCAGAGTCGCTGAACATCTGCAGTGTTTGCTTCATTTAACAGGGCGAGCCGGGGCGCAACAACGTGACACCAGGACCCAAAGGAGAGCCTGGCAACCAGGGGGACCCGGTAAGAAACGTCTCATTATCAGCCCAACATTCAGGGCTGATGATGCCCTGAGGTATCATCAGGTTACCTCTAAAGGACAAACCTCTAAAAGCTTCTGCTGAAAGCCAGAGATGCTCTGTGAGGGAATCTGAATCTTCAGGTACATCCCGTTTGGTCTGAATGCGTGTTGTAGGAGTTGCCATGTTTTCAGTCAGGCTGTAGATGCTGGCTTGGCTCTCCATCTTCTGGATTCTTCCTGCAGCTGCAGAAACCGGGAGCAGCTGTAAATTTCCCTGCCAGTAATTCTGAGTCAGGCTGAAAACGTTCTGCTGGTGTGAAACTGAGACACACTGGAGAAATGAGGACTGAAACAACGGAAAGCAAACTGGAGTCACTCAGGCCTCAGAGGGCCTGGACAGTTTATTCTGTTTCATTAATGGATCCCATTAAACACGACACAGAGACTGTTCTCCGTAAAATCACAGACACATTAAAACTAAACAAATTAAGATCTGATAAATATCAGCTGATCCAAAACTGGGACAATGGTTCCGATCGGATGGATGGATGGATGATGGATGGATGGATGATGGATGGATGATGGATGGATGGATGGATGGATGGACGAATGGATGGATGATGGATGGATGGACGGATGGATGGACGGATGGATGGATGGATGGATGATGGATGGATGGATGGATGATGGATGGATGATGGATGGATGGATGATGGATGGACGGATGGATGGACGGATGGATGGATGATGGATGGATGGATGGATGGACGGATGGATGGATGGATGGATGATGGATGGATGATGGATGGATGGATGGATGGATGATGGATGGATGATGGATGGACGGATGGATGGATGGATGATGGATGGATGATGGATGGATGGACGGATGGATGGATGATGGATGGATGATGGATGGATGATGGATTGATGGATAGATGGATGGATGGATGGATGATGGATGGATGGATGATGGATGGATGGATGGATGATGGATGGATGGATAGATGGATGATGGAAAGATGGATGGATGGATGGATGGATAGATGGATGATGGATAGATGGATGGATGGATGATGGATGGATGGATAGATGGATGGATGGATTGATGGATAGATGGATGATGGATGGATGGATGGATGGATGGATGGATGGATGGATGGATAGATGGATGATGGATAGATGGATGATGGATAGATGGATGATGGATGGATGGATGGATGGATAGATGGATGGATGGATGATGGATGGATGATAGATGGATGGATGATGGATGGATGGATGGATAAATGGATGGATGATGGATGGATGGATGATAGATGGATGGATGATGGATGGATGGATGGATGATGGATTGATGGATAGATGGATGATGGATTGATGGATGGATGGATGATTGATGGATGGATAGATGGATGATGGATGGATGATGGATGGATGGACGGATGGATGGATGGATGGATGATGGATTTATGGATAGACGGATGATAGATGGATGGATGATGGATGGATGGATGGATGGATGGATGATGGATGGATGATGGATGGATGATAGATGGATGGATGATGGATGGATGGATGGATGATGGATTGATGGATAGATGGATAGATGGATGAGGGATGGATGATAGATGGATGGATGGATGATGGATGGATGATGGATGGATGGATGGATGGATGGATGATGGGTGGATGGATTGATGGATAGATGGATGATGGATGGATGATAGATGGATGGATGATGGATGGATGGATGATAGATGGATGGATGATGGATGGATGGATGGATGGATGATGGGTGGATGGATAGATGGATGATGGATAGATGGAGGATGGATGGATGGATGATGGATAGATGGATGGATGATGGATGGATGGATGGATGGATGGATGATGGATGGATGGATGGATGGATGATGGGTGGATGGATAGATGGATGATGGATTGATGGATAGATGGATGATGGATGGATGGATGATGGATAGATGGATGGATGATGGATGGATGGATAGATGGATGGATGGAGGATGGATGGATGATGGGTGGATGGATAGATGGATGATGGATTGATGGATAGATGGATGATGGATGGATGGATGATGGATGGATGATGGATAGATGGATGGATGATGGATGGATGGATGATGGATGGATGGATAGATGGATGATGGATTGATGGATGGATGGATGATGGATGGATGGATAGATGGATGATGGATTGATGGATAGATGGATGATGGATGGATGGATGGATGATGGATGGATGGATGATGGATGGATGATGGATGGATGGATGGGTGATGGATAGATGGATGGATGGATGATGGATGGATGATGGATGGATGATGGATTGATAGATGGATGATGGATTGATGGATAGATGGATGATGGATGGATGGATGGATGGATGGATTATGGATGATGGATGGATGGATGGATGGATGGATGGATGGATGATGGATGGATGATGGATGGATGGATGGATGGGTGATGGATAGATGGATGGATGGATGATGGATGGATGGATGATGGATGGATGATGGATGGATGGATGATGGATGGATGATGGATGGATGGATGGGTGATGGATAGATGGATGGATGGATAGATGGATGGATGGATGATGGATGGATGGATGGATGATGGATGGTTGGATGGATGGGTGATGGATAGATGGATGGATGGATGATGGATGATGGATGGATGATGGATTGGATGGATGGGTGATGGATAGATGGATGGATGATGGATGGATGATGGATGGATGGATAGATGGATGATGAATAGATGGATGATGGATGGATGGATGGATGATGGATGGATGATGGATGGATGGATGGATGGATGGATGATGGATGGATGGATGGATGGATGGATGATGGATGGTTGAATGGATGGGTGATGGATAGATGGATGGATGATGGATGGATGATGGATGGATGGATAGATGGATGATGGATAGATGGATGATGGATGGATGGATGGATGATGGATGATGGATGGATGGATGGATGGATGGATGATGGATGGATGGATAGATGGATGATGGATTTATGGATAGATGGATAGATGGATGATGGATGGATGATGGATGGATGGATGGATGGATGATGGATGGATGGATGGATGGATGATGGATGATGGATGGATGGATGGATGGATGATGGATGGATGATGGATGGATGGATGGATGATAGATGGATGGATGATGGATGGATGATAGATGGATGATGGATGGATGGATGGATGGATGATGGATGGATGGATGGATGGATGGATGATGGATGGATGATGGATGGATGGGATGGATGGATGGGATGATGGATGGATGGATGATGGATGGATGATGGATGATGGATGGATGATGGATGGATGGATGGATGATGGATGGATGGATGATGGATGGATGGATGATGGATGGATGGATGATGGATGGATGGATAGATGGATAGATGGATGATGGATGGATGGATGGATGGATGGATGATGGATGGATGGATGGATGATGGATGGATGGATGATGGATGATGGATGGATGATGGATGGATGGATGATGGATGGATGATGGATGATGATGGATGGATGGATGGATGGATGATGGATGGATGATGATGGATGGATGGATGGATGGATGATGGATAGATGGATGGATGGATGATGGATGGATGGATGATGGATGGATGGATGATGGATGGATGGATGATGGATGGATGGATGATGGATGGATGGATAGATGGATGATGGATGATGGATGGATGGATGGATGGATGGATGGATGATGGATGGATGATGGATGATGGATGGATGGATGGATGATGGATGGATGGATGATGGATGATGGATGGATGATGATGGATGGATGATGATGGATGATGGATGATGGATGGATGATGGATGATGGATGATGGATGGATGGATGGATGGATGGATGGATGATGGATGATGGATGATGGATGGATGATGGATGGATGGATGGATGGATGGATGGATGGATGGATGATGGATGGATGGATGATGGATGGATGGATGATGGATGGATGGATAGATGATAGATGGATGATGGATGGATGGATGGATGGATGGATGGATGGATGGATGGATGATGGATGGATGATGGATGATGATGGATGGATGGATGATGGATGGATGGATGATGGATGATGGATGGATGATGATGGATGGATGATGGATGGATGGATGGATGATGGATGGATGATGGATGATGGATGATGGATGATGGATGGATGGATGGATGGATGGATGGATGGATGATGGATGATGGATGATGGATGGATGATGGATGGATGATGGATGGATGGATGATGGATGGATGATGGATGATGGATGATGGATGGATGTACCAGGCTGCAGCCTGTTCAGCAGAAGTTCATCAAATATTGACTAAATTCACATTTTTCGTTGTTTTGCTGAAACGTGAATAAAAAAGAATCAAATCTAGAAATGGCCTGTGATTGTTGGCACCTGTTGGCACCTCGATGAAAACTTAAAGGCTGTTTCTGTGTGACAGAGAGCAGCAATCCGGTTTTATTTTCCCATCCTGCCCGGTAACGGATCCCTATTGGCCGATCAGGATCCTCATGAAGAAGCGATTATTTAACATCCTGTTTTTAATCTGTCCCTCAGTTGCTTGGACTGAACAAACTCTTTCATGTTTCTCTGGCAGAACATGAATTGATGTAACTTCTTTATTAAAACACTCACTTCCTGTTTATGAATAAGGAAGTCTGCCATCTTTAAGCGTTCTCAGATGTTTGCTGAGTCAGCTGGGAGGGATCGAGTTTCCCTGGATTAACATCAGGATCTAATCTGAGGCCTGAAGTGGAGCTGAAGGCGAGTCGTTCTCAGACGAACGTCTCTGCTGTTTCCTGGAGGGACACGGGGAACCAGAACCAGGTCATCGTTTCCGGGTTCTGGTTACCAGCAGCTGGGCCTCTGGTCCGGATCCAGAGGTTTAACACATCTGGTCGCTGTTCTCATCCGGCTGCGTTTCCGTCCCCAGGGAACGCCTGGACAGCAGGGACGTCCTGGGACGGACGGCGAGGACGGGAACCCGGTGAGTCTCCTCATGCCGCAGAACACGACGGGAACCCACCCTAACGCTGACCCACTTAGTAGGCTGAGTATCTGTTAAAATTATTTATTAATTAAATATTGATTTCATTATTATGTTCAGCCAAATATCCATCAACCAATCACTGGAGCACTTCAGTTCTTCCTCTCAGCTTCTGATTGGTTAGCCAGCACAGCTAGTGTGGTTCAGACCAATCATAACCACCAGAGGAGTGTTGGCTCCGCCCACTGGAATCAGTCTGTCTGCAGATAATTATCACAACTCAAATAAAAGTGTCAAATTATTATTTAATATTTAGTTTCTGTTTTAAATGATTTAATTTAAATGACAATTGTTTAAACATGTATTGATTTATTGATTAAGTTTTGTTTATTTTGAAGCAAAATAAGTCAACTCATCATCTTAGGCTAAATTTAGCATGTTAGCATTAGCTTCCATTAAATTCCATGTTGGTGTAATGCTTTAGCATTAGCAGAGCTAACTGTTTGGCATGCTAGTATGCCAAACAGTTAGCTAGTATCTGCATGCTAGTATCTTAAAACGTAATTTATCAGTCGGTGCTGTGAGCAGCAAGTTTTCAGTCAGTCAGTCAGTGTTGCAGTGAGTCTGTTTTTTAAACATGTTAATCCACCTCCTTTGTTTTTGCTGTTGCTCCTTCAATCTCTAAAGGGGAGATGAAGGTTCACCTTCCTCCTCCTCTCTCTGCATCCATGAAACCTCCTTCCCAACTGTTCTGGATTTGGGGTCAGAGGTCAGGTGCTGTTTGAGCTTTTAACCCTTTAATTGCCCACACAACCGTTAAAGGGTTAAAGATGCTTATCAGCAGTCTCAGGTCGATGCTTCAGTAGATGACGAGTTGCTCTCTGCGCCGCAGGGTCGGGACGGGAGGCGAGGCGCCAGCGGCTCCACGGTAGGAGAACAAACAAACTGCTGCCATGTTGACTGTGGAGCTGCACTGTTGAGCTCAGCGTGTGACCTTCTCTCTGCAGGGCGCACCTGGAGACAAAGGGAGACGGGGACCACCAGGTGTGCCAGGAGCTTCAGGTCCAAAGGTAGGGACCACCCCCATCTCATCTTCACCTGCCAGGCTGTTAACTGCTAACACTTTGTGTTAAGTGATTACACTTTCTGCTAACTAATAATGCTACCTGCTAACGCTAACTGCTAATGTTTCCTGGTAACTCCTGACGTTTCCTGCTATTTCCTAACACTTCCTGCTAACTGCTAACACTTCCTGCTAACTGCTAACGCTTCCTGCTAACTGCTCAGTAATCGGCAATCAGAACTCTTGAGGGTTCTGGTTCTGATTTTGATTCTGGTTCTGATTCTGATGCTGGTTCTGCAGGGACCAAGAGGGGACAGAGGCCCGGAGGGACCAAAAGGGACACCGGGGTTTCCTGGACGGCAAGTAAGAATCAGTTCATGTTCATGTTTACACATAGGTTCAGTGTCCTGACCTTTAACCTTCAACTTTCTAACTGAGGCTGACCTCTGACCCTGGGTTGTCAGGGTGAGGTTTAAGGTTCTGGTGATTCCCTGCAGGGTGACCCGGGACGCGCCGGACGACCGGGAGACGGAGGACGACCCGGTGCCAACGGACAGAAGGTGGGCAGCATCATGACCCGGGTCAGACGGGTCTGGTTCTGTTTAACCTGAGCTGAGCTTTAGCTGCAGTTTCCATGGAAGATAAATTCCTGATCTGATCTGTTTCAGGGGCAGCCTGGAGAACCGGGCCCCCCGGGGGCCGCGGGGCGGCGGGGGCATTTGGGGCCGCCGGTAAGCAGCTGGACCTGCAGCTGGTCCACTCAGGAGGCTGAACGCTGCGCAGTTCACTGGAGACCAAAAGATTTAGTACTTAGTTCATGTAGAACACAGGTGTAAAAACTCAGGTTCTGGTCCCGGTCCTGGTTCTGGTCCGGAGAACCGATTCCATACTGGAGGTCATGAAGCCGTTTCATTCCAGTGTTTTGTACTCAATATTTATTTTGCTGAAGAAATGTTTAGCTTTTCGGCTAAATATTTAGTTTGTGGCTAAGTCGTTAGCCTGCTGACTAAATATTTAGTTTGGAGCTAAATATTTGTTTTGCTAAAGAATTCTGTAGCGCTCCAGTTCGGCCTGCGGGGGGGCGTCTGCAGAGTTTTCTGTTAGTGAAATAATGTAGAAGAAGTGAAAGTGCTCTGGGGTCGTCTGCCGGTTTCTGCTGCGTTCAGGTGTGTCAGTGGGCAGAGTTCCAGCTCCTCCTGTCTGTGTTTTCAGGGTGAGGAAGGGCGAGACGGTGCAGGACCTCCGGGACCCCCAGGGGCAAAGGTAACCTGCAGTTCAGAGGTCATCCTCAGGTTTTCCACCAGATCAGCTGATTTCACCTTTTATAATCCTCAGGGTTCTGATGGTTTCCCTGGTTACCCCGGTCCGTCGGTGAGTCTCGTCCCGACCGGGCGTTCCGTTCTGGAGACCCGGCGGGTCACAGTGTTCTGTGTGTTCAGGGTCCGAAGGGAGAGAAAGGACCCAAAGGATTTCCGGGTGGGAGAGGGAGCCGAGGTCGAGAGGTCAGTGAATTCTCCGCCGTTCTCACAGGAAAGCTGAGATTTGGCTGTAAAAGCAGCCGACCCGTTTGGCTTCACAGGGAAACTCGGGCAGAACCGGAGGGCCCGGCGAGCCCGGGGAGCCCGGATTCCCCGGACGCAGAGTGAGTCCGAACTTCCCTCGTCGGTCGGGACTTTGCCGTGGGAAACCGAACTCTTACCTTTCCACTTCCTGTTTGCAGGGACGGACAGGTGATCCTGGAAACGCAGAGAAAACTGTAAATCCTCCTCAGATCCTGCAGCTGCTGCTGTCAGGCTGACATCTAAACGTCTTGGTGTCGTTTCAGGAGTGCGAGTTGATCAGCTACATCAGGGAGCGCTGTGGTAGGTCCACCTCAAATAAACCCGACAGCTTTAAAACCTTCCTCTCTCAGCTCATCCTCCTCTTCCTCCACAGCTTGTTGCCACGGTACGTATCTCAGCCGCTTGTCAGAACAGCAGCGGTGAGTAAAAACATTTCAGGTTTTCACTTTCATTACTTTCATCTAAAGGCAAAAACAGAAAAACTACAATAATCCGGCTTTTCTACGGAAAAGCACTCCCTCAGACTGAGCCTGCATGTGGCGACAGTGGAGAGGAAAACTCCACCAGAACCAGAACCCGACTCCTTCCTCCTCTCTCCTTCCTATTCCTCCTGTCTCCTTCCTATTCCTCCTCTCTCCTTCCTATTCCTCCTGTCTCCTTCCTATTTCTCCTCTCTCCTTCCTATTCCTCCTGTCTCCTTCCTATTTCTCCTCTCTCCTTCCTATTCCTCCTGTCTCCTTCCTATTTCTCCTCTCTCCTTTCTACTCCTACGATTTCGCTTCTCTCTTATTCACTTTTACCTCTCCTGTCCTTACTGCTTTAATTTCTATCTTTCCTCGATGCCTCCTCCGTGTCCTTTATTCATTCCTTTTTGATCCCTTCTCTCCTTCCATGGTTTGCATCTGTTAATAAGCTTATCACAATATTTTTAGGTATAATTGTATATTCTGTTCTTCCATTTTGATCATGCAGCTGTGAATCAAAGAATTCCTTTAGATTAAAAGAAATAATATGTAACAGAAAATGAATAAATATTCATTTTCATAAGTTTCATGTGATTTATAATAAAACCAGGGCTAAAAGATTCTAACACAGCTTAATGAAGCAACATTTAAACACTGCAGAATAAAACATTTGATTCATAAACAGATTTGAGGATCAGCGTCTCGATGCGACTGCAACACAAACTGTCGGTTCACAAGATCAGAAACATCTGTTATGACTCAAATTCAACGTCTAGTTTCAGCAGAATAAATGTTTCATTCCTGAAGTTCCTGGTGCAACTAATTAGCATCATAACAAGTAAACTGGAAAACAAGAGAATCCCTGGAGAAAAGCAACCAGTTGAAAGCAGGAAGCTGAATGCAGGTCATTCAGGAGCCTTCAAACTAAAACGTTTCCACATGCTGCTGATCCAAAGCCACTGGAAACTTCTGACATGGAGCAGGAGGACAGCAGGAAGACAGCAGGAGGACAGCAGGAGGACAGTAGGAGGACAGCAGGAAGACAGCAGGAGGACAGCAGGAAGACAGCAGGAAGACAGCAGGAGGACAGTCCTGATGCTGGACGCGTTTAAAGAAAAGCACAAAACCTGCTGCAGCGACGCTGCTGAGAGCCGACAGCTGAGGCTGCAGATGCAGAAATGATTTCTGAAGAGGGAAACTTGTTCAAACAGCAGCATTTTGTTAGCATCAGTTTCTAGACTTCAGACTGAAAACAGACAGAAAATGAACAAAACTCAAATTATGATATGATTAAAAACAGAGAAATCAAAAAGCTGAATCATTTGGAAATAGTTTAATTCTTGTGCCTGTTTTAAATCGTAAGTGGAGTTTCTGGGCTGAAATAGGAAGAAGTAATAAACCGTCAGGTTCTGGCAGAATGTTGGAGATATTCCAACAAAAAGAGTGAAAATATTTCAAAAACTGAAATCACTGAAATGACCAAAATACACATTCCAACGTTCCAGTGTGAATAATGTTCAGTGAGTCAGTCGACCCGGTTCTACTAGAACCAGAACCATCTGCTCCACCTCCAGCTGCTGCGGTTCTGAGTCAAACCAGCCTGTTCCCCTCCTGGCCTGTGGGGGCGCTGCACCAACAACCACTGCAGGAAACGACACTGAAACCTCTGAAGACACTGAGAGCAACTTCCTGTTTCACCAGATGAAACAAGATGGAGGCGTCAGAGTTTAGTGATTTCTCTTTAGTCTTTGGCTGAAGACCAGGAGCCATTTCTGCTGCTAGCGCTAGGCTAATGTTAGCTTTGGTTGTATTTACCCAGAACGCCCATCCACCGCTTGGCGTTCACGTTCAAACTTGTCAGGTTCATCTAGCTCAGCATTCTCAAACAGAAAGACGAGAGACGAGGAGGACGGACAGCGTCCGCTCTGAAGCGCGCTGCTCCTCTCTTTTTATTTCCTCAGGGTGATCCTGGTAGCATAGCTACTTCTTGTGTTCCCTTCAGTCACAGGGGTGTTGCACCTACAGGCTGCCGTAGTGCAGGGTGAAAAGTTCAGAGTTCTCGTTTACTGATGAACCCACAGAACAACGAGTGTCTTGTGCATCTGTGGTCTCATGTACAGTTGCTCTGCATCTGGTTCATAAACTTTGTCTCTTAATCATCGTTGCTTAACGATCGTTGTTTATTCTGCCAGGTCAGTTGTCTCTCTTGCTGCAGACCGTCTGGTATTTGCTCCCAATTTGACACGATTGTTGCTTCCTACAAAACATCACTCAGACAAACACATTCAGGAACAAACAGAGTATTTATAATGGTAAGTAATCTAAACATATGAAAACTGAACCCAGACCTGGAGGATCAGAGGTCAGAGGTCGATCAGTGTTCACAGCTCATCATCCGAACCGGACGTTGACAAGGCAGACGGACCGGAGTCGGGTCAAAGCGGACTGGACGGGGCTGGTGTGAACGAACCCCAACTGGTCAGTTTTCTGGGTTTGTGGGACAGAACCCGTCTGGTCGTAACCGCAGAATGTTCTGCAGCGGTTCTGGTTCCTCCAGTTTGGTTCCTTTGGGTCTAAGGTTCGTCTCCTTCCTCAGATCCGCCGCGCTGCCCCGCCGTCCCCACCGAGCTGGTCTTCGCCCTGGACATGTCGGAGGACGTGACGCCGGCGGACTTTGAGGAGCAGCGGGGGCCGTCCTCTCCCTGCTGCGGGACGTCAACATGGCGGAGAGCAACTGCCGGCCGGCGCGCGGGTGTCTGTGGTGGCGTTCAGCCGGCACACCCGCCACCTGATCCGCCTGCAGGAGCGCCGCAGCCTGACGCGGCTGCTGGAGGAGGTGCAGAACCTGGCCCGAGAGCGCACCGCCGAGCGCCGCCACCTCGGCGCCGCCATGCTGTTCGTGGGCCGGAACGTCTTCAAGCGGGTCCGGCCCGGGAAGACGACCCGGAAGGTGGCCGTGTTCTTCGCCGGCGGCCAGACGCAGGACCCCGACGACGTTCTGACCGCCGTGATGGAGCTCCGGGCGCAGAACGTGGCTTCGGCCGTCGTCGCTCTGAGGAACGCGCCCGCGATCAGCCGGGCCCTGGAGGTGGGTCCGGTTCTGGCAGGGTCAAAATGAGGGACGCCCACCACGGCGTGTCGCCCTGCTCTCATGGTGGGACGTCCGCTGCAGTGACAGACATGATTCTGTTTTGTTTTTAACGTGATCAGAGCAGCACCTTCAACACGTTTAATCAATCGGTGTAAAGTAACTGATGATAAAACCTGACTTCATATTCAACATGTATCCTCAGGCAGCCAACAGAATGACGGTTATGTCAACCTTCTGGTTTCCAAAAGAGTTTTACCAAAATAATTGGAGCAATAGTCACTGTGTTTCCATGGCAACACGTAGAAAACAAAGAAACAAATGTCATCATTTGATCTTAGTGATGTTAGGAGGTTCTGTTCCAGATGTTCTGGTTCTGGTAGAACCAGGCTGCAGGTCCTGGCAGACGGAAAGCCATCAAATTCATTCTTAAATTAACGGTGAAGGTTAAAAAAATCCACCAATGACTAATAATATAAGACATTTATTAAATATAATTCCTTTGCCCCCTTTTGGCCCCCATCTAGATCCGGCCCTGCTCTGTGTCTAGTGCATTAATAATACATTAAAACACTGAATTCATTAAATATATCAACACTTCAAAATAAAACATACAGAAAGCCTCAACAGACCTTTTAACGTAGGAAATATTTACTGTTAATCTATTTGTATGATTTATTCTTTAAATTACGATTTTTATTATTATTACACATAAAATAATCAAATAATCAAATTGATTGTTGTACTAAAAGCACAATAAGAAACTGAATCAATCATTATTCTGGAGTTTAGGAATCTGATCTATAAATGAAGATCAAATCTGTATTATATATAATCTATTGCAGATGTTTGTGTTTTATGGTTAGCGATGCTAAAGCTAACATGCTGTTCGTGGGCCAGAACGTCTGTTCTGTTCTTTAATCTGTTCTTTAATCTGTTCTTTAATCTGTTCATTGCTTCATGTTTCATGTTCAGATTTACAACTTTGAACAGTAAAATCTGAACCAAGACAGAAAAATGGGCCCAGTTCGGCTGTCGTTGCTTTTTGCGGAGGTTCTTCTCTCTGTCGGGTTGGTTCTGTCGGGTTGGTTCTGTCGGGTTGGTTCTGTCGGGTTGGTTCTGTCGGGTTGGTTCTGTCGGGTTGGTTCGGCTCTCCTCTGATGTTCGGGGATCAGAGGAGAGCCAGCAGCAGATAACTGCAGCTCCTGTTTCCTCCTGTCAGGCTGACGATTCAGGAAACTCTGTGTTCGCTCTGCTGAGGAGACCACAGGACCTGGACCGGATCAGAACCTGTGTCCTCTGCGCCGGTGAGTCGCCACAGGATGTAGAACCAGCTCCTCTTCATCTTCAGCATTCTGTTGCGGTTTGCTTTACCCTCATGACGTCGTTACAAGATGGCGGCGCGTCTCTGCAGAGGAAAGCAGAAACGCTCTGCAGCTTCATTAATGTTTCTAAATGTTTCATCGCGCTCCGTCCCTGCAGACCCCTGCAGACGCTCCTCAAACTGCTCCTTCATCCTGGACCCGCCGGCCCCCCTGCAGGCCGAACTGGACCTGGCTCTGGTTCTGGACGGCTCCAGGGAGGTCCAAGCGGACCAATACGCCGGCGCTCAGCAGCTGCTGGCCTCTGCGGTGGATCAGCTGGCCGTCAGCGCTCAGCCCCGCCGGCCCGGCGCCCAGGCCCGGGTGGCGGCGCTGCAGGGCGACAGGCTGGAGTTCGGCCCGCAGACCTACCAGAACCGGGACGGGATGAAGACCCACCTGCTGACGGCGCGGCAGCAGGGCGGCTCCTCGGCGCTGGACCGCACGCTGGACTCGGCCCTGAAGGAGGCGCTGCCGCCGCGGGCCGGCGGACCGCGCAGGAAGAGGGCGCTGCTGGCCGTGGTGGCGGCCCGGACGGCCCGGCGGGACGGCGCCGCGCTGCGCCGCGCCGCCCTCAGGGCCCGCTGCGGCGGCGTGGCCGTGTTCGTGGTGGCGGTGGGCGGACGCTACGACCAGACGCAGGTGGAGGAGCTGGCCGGCCTCCCGGTCCGGCAGCACCTGGTCCACGTACGCCGGCTGCAGGCCGAGGAGCGCGGCTACGTCCTGCGCTTCTTCAGGGTCTTCCTGTCCGCTCTCAACAGTAAGAGCCCAAAACTGCAGCAGAGGCCGCAGGAGGCCGGCGGTTTGACGCTGCTTTCTCTGTTCCAGGAGGCCTGAACGTTTATCCGCCTCCGTTTCTCAGAGCGACCTGCAGCGCGGCCGGCGACCTGCTGACCCGGTAACTTCCTCCTCATCCTCAGCAGGATGAAGAGCCGCACACACGTCCATGAGCAGACGAAACAAAAACCGCTTTCATGTTCAGAGTTAGAAAAATCCACTAAACTAAATTAATACCAGAATTAAGGGTGACATCACGATGACATCATGATGACATCACACAACAACACAGTTTTAATAACATGAGAATAAAATCATAAAGAGATCATAGATGAGCTGGTCCCAGTGTTCCCAGTGTTCCCAGTGTTCCCAGTGTTCCCAGTGTTCCCAGCGGTCCCAGTGTTCCCAGTGTTCCCAGTGTTCCCAGTGTTCCCAGCGGTCCCAGTGTTCCCAGTGTTCCCAGTGTTCCCAGTGTTCCCAGCGGTCCCAGCGTTCCCAGCGGTCCCAGTGTTCCCAGTGTTCCCAGCGGTCCCAGTGTTCCCAGTGTTCCCAGCGGTCCCAGTGTTCCCAGCGGTCCCAGTGTTCCCAGCGGTCCCAGCGGTCCCAGTGTTCCCAGCGGTCCCAGTGTTCCCAGTGTTCCCAGCGTTCCCAGTGTTCCCAGCGGTCCCAGTGTTCCCAGTGTTCCCAGTGTTCCCAGCGGTCCCAGCGGTCCCAGTGTTCCCAGTGTTCCCAGCGGTCCCAGTGTTCCCAGTGTTCCCAGCGGTCCCAGTGTTCCCAGCGGTCCCAGTGTTCCCAGCGGTCCCAGTGTTCCCAGCGGTCCCAGTGTTCCCAGTGTTCCCAGCGGTCCCAGCGGTCCCAGTGTTCCCAGTGTTCCCAGTGTTCCCAGCGGTCCCAGTGTTCCCAGCGGTCCCAGTGTTCCCAGTGTTCCCAGCGGTCCCAGCGGTCCCAGTGTTCCCAGTGTTCCCAGCGGTCCCAGTGTTCCCAGTGTTCCCAGCGGTCCCAGCGGTCCAGTGTTCCCAGTGTTCCCAGTGTTCCCAGCGGTCCCAGTGTTCCCAGCGGTCCCAGCGGTCCCAGTGTTCCCAGCGGTCCCAGTGTTCCCAGTGTTCCCAGCGGTCCCAGTGTTCCCAGTGTTCCCAGCGGTCCCAGTGTTCCCAGCGGTCCCAGTGTTCCCAGTGTTCCCAGCGGTCCCAGCGGTCCCAGTGTTCCCAGTGTTCCCAGCGGTCCCAGTGTTCCCAGTGTTCCCAGTGTTCCCAGCGGTCCCAGTGTTCCCAGTGTTCCCAGTGTTCCCAGCGGTCCCAGTGTTCCCAGTGTTCCCAGCGGTCCCAGCGGTCCCAGTGTTCCCAGTGTTCCCAGTGTTCCCAGCGGTCCCAGTGTTCCCAGCGGTCCCAGTGTTCCCAGTGTTCCCAGCGGTCCCAGTGTTCCCAGTGTTCCCAGTGTTCCCAGCGGTCCCAGTGTTCCCAGTGTGAGCGCTGTGTGTCTTTCTCCAGAGAGACGGCGTCGGCTGATGACCCCCAGGCTGGAAGGTCAAGTCAGGAGGAAAAGGTCATCGCCGCTGTGTGGAGAGGTCAAAGTTCAGCCTCAGGACCAGCAGGTACTGAGCATGCTCAGAAACTCTGGACCCGACCAGAACCGATTTCTGATCTTAGAAAATTTAGGAATCAAAGTTAAATTAGAAACATCATAATAAATTAGGACAAATGGTGATAAAAGTTTTTCATTATCTATAGAAAGACAATAATGTTTAAAAAAATCCCACAAAGCAGAAAAATAATTTAAAATCTTTTAACAAACATTTTAGATTGAAAGAAGTAAAAAAACTCAACTCAGCAGATCTGAAGCATTTATGCTGAACGGATGTAGAAGTTATGAACCAGAGAATAAAAATTATTATTTCTGTTCAGCAGCTTTGCTTGTTCCCTCCAGAAGCTGACCTCTGAACTCTGACCTTTGTGCAGACGTGTCTCCTGGTTCAGAACAGCGGCGGCTGCAGGAAGCCGTCCGTTCTCTGGTTCCACGATTTCCGGACCGGCCGCTGCGCCCGCTTCGTCTACAACGGCTGCGGCGGCAACCAGAACCGCTTCCGGACCCGCCAGCGGTGCGAGGAAATGTGCGTCTCGAAGAGCTGAGGTTCTGGTCGGGTTCTGCTCGAGTTCTGGTCAACTCATTACCCGGACCGAAACCGCAGGACGGCGGTTCTGTTTTCCATCCTGTGTAGTTTAGAGATAAAATACTTTAACTATACCACTGCTTTCCTCTCTGACCTCGTTTTAATTTCTTGAAAATTCGACCCAAACGACTTTAGTTTTCTGGAATAATTATTTAAATCGATCAGTTTTTGCTCTTTTTCCTCTTGGATATAAAATCCAGCAGATTTTCATGAGCTGAACGATGTTGGCATCAAAACAAGGAAATAAGCAACTCGGTTCGTTTATCTGAAGGAAAATAAACATTTGATGTTTCAGTAAAACATCTTGACAAGTTTTTTTATCTTAAATTTGAAATGTTTTATGTATTTGGCTCCGAATACGTTGTTTTTTTTAATCAAATTGCCTTTTAGAGTCTGTTTGCTCCAGGTAATGATAAATCGATTGCTGAATTGGTAATAATCGATTCATCGTTTCAGCCCCTGTGGATTGTTGAACTGCTCACTTTGATCATAGTTTGGTTTTAAAAAATGTTTCTTCCAGATTTCTGCAGGAAATTGAAGGTTTTTAGTGTTTTGTGTCTGAAGCACATAAAGTTTCCTATGTTTTATTTAGATTCAGCAGGTTTACATGACAACCAACACAACGTAATGCTCAACTGTGAAGTAATAAACAATAAGAACAAAACTCATGACTTTCAGTGTTTGTTTTTATCGCTAAGAGCCTGAAAAGTGTGGAGTGCCGCTGTTACTCCAGCAGCAGCCAATCAGATGAGCAGCAGTGAGTCGCTGCTCATAAAGAAAAGCTCTAAAACTTGGAATTAAAATGTTTAATGTGTCTTCAGATAAATGTGAAGCAAATAACCAGGTTTTATCCATAAGTTGTTTTTACCTCAGTTAAGCTCCGCGGCGCCCCCTGCAGCCCAGATTCTGCCTCTTATGAACCTGACTCACATATTTACATCATTTGATCCAAACATAAAGTGGGTCAAAATGGAATTAGACTCTGAACGAGTCCTGCTCTCACTTTCTTTGTTTGACAACAAATGAAAGCAGATTCAGAACCAACCCGAGAGCCGAACCGTCAGAACTGTCCCGGCGCCTCTTTTCCACCAGATATTTAGGTTTGAATTAAAATACTACTTGCTTTCATAAACAATAATTCTCAATAAGTATTTGTTATAATTTAGTTAAATAAGTAGAATATTGTGTAATGGACTCACCGGACTGTTAGCTAGTAGCTACAGTCAATCTGCCCCCTGGTGGACAAAAAGAAGTTTTTATAATGATCTTTGATTAGATAAACATTTTTTCAAAAAAAGATATTCAAGTAAATGTAATTGATTGACTAACTAATTGCCACCCAACTGATTGTTTCGTCCTGTTTGTCACAAAAAAACTGTCATAAAGTTCGGTTCTTTCATAAATTTATTATGGGTCTGCTGAAAATGTCACCAAATCTGCTGGGTCAAAGATATACATACAGCAACATTAGTATTTGGTTACATGTCCCTTGGCCATTTTCACAGCAACTAGGCGCTTTTGGTAGCCATCCACAAGCTCCTGGCAAGCTTCGAATGTTTGACCACTCTTCTTGACAGAATTGGTGCAGTTCAGCTAAATGTGATGGTTTTCTTGCATGAACCTGTTTCTTTAGCACTGTCCACATGTTCTCAATGGGGTTTAAGTCAGGACTTTGGGAATGCCATTCTAAAACCTTAATTCTAGCCTGGTTTATCCATTCCTTTACCACTTTTGATGTGTTTTGGGTCATTGTCCTGTTGGAACACCCAACTGCGCCCAAGACCCAATCTTCGGGCTGATGGTCTTATGTTTTCCTGCAGAATTTGGAGGTAATCCTCCTTTCATTATACCATTTACTTTCTGCAAAGAACCAGTTCCACTGGCAGCAAAACAGCCCCAGAGTATAATGTTCCCTCTAAACTGCGCGCCTGCGCAATCGCGCACTGCTCACATATTCTCAGCGCACAAGAAAATCTATGTAGCGCATAAAATAAAGTCCAACGTAAAGTGGACATTGAGCTCAGACATCAGTTTTGACTATGGACCAATAAAATTTTTTTCCCGTACTACTTTGCTATCGAACTCAGTGAGTGACAGGAATCCAGCCAATGATACGATACGGTTCACTTTCGCTACGCAGCCAATCAGCGCATGCTGTGTGTACGTGGGTTACGTACCTTGGTCATATGGCCGTGCAGGTGAGAATAGTGCGGTAGAGTTAAGAAACGTGAAAGCCATCACCTTATCATGTCTACGTGGGTGTTTGAAACCTGTTTAATTTAATGTCATTCAATGTTAAGTTAATCTACTGAGGCTATCTAGTGGCAAATGTTATAATTTTCTATTACTGGCTTACTGACGCCATCTTGTGGTTACTTTTATTACTACGACTTGTTTACCAGAAAGGAAGAAAGCCGTTGGTCCTGTACTCCGAAAGGGGCCCTCTTTGTTGTGTTTTCTTTATCTAAGTGCAGAAACGGCATCGTCTGTAAGTGCTGTTCTAATCTGCTTGTCATATAAATCAGAATTTGTAACCCGTTGACATGTTTTATGTGACGATAGATATATTTTTTACTCGTGTTAGCCCGACGCGTTAGCCTAGCTGGCATTCATTTTCTGTACCTTTGTGTGTTACAGTTTTACACGATTCTCATTAAACCCTGCTAAAGAACCAATTGGAGTGCTTCTTGGTGGACGGATGGGAAAGTATTTAGCTACCTGTATAGCTGAGTTACTGTTAAAAGTCACAGAGCTTAACGAGGCCAGGACAGTGGGACATCCACTCACCAAGCCAAAGTAAAAAAAAAAGCACTTCTTCTAAGATCAAATGGAATCAAATCAAATGAAGAAATGGTGCATTTGATATTGAAATGTTGAGTTCAGACTTTTGACTATGGATAAGCAGACATTTGTACACTGGCAAAGAAGTATGAGGCCATTCTCCTCCACCCACAGATTATGGAGGCCATTAACAGTCAATATGCTGAATTCAAGAACATAAAGCAAGAAGCAGACTGACCATCAACCTGGGCTAAGTGAACAACCACTGGAGAAGTGAGAAGGGCAGACGTGAAAAAAACTATAATTAAATATTTTACAAGAATTTATACTGCATCACAAGCTACAGAAAACATTTCATTGTGCAAAATGTGAATGTTTTAATCTGAACAAACATTTATGTCTGAAAGGTGTAATGTCTCATTTCTCACCCTGGCTGAAGCAGAACTCTTACTTATAGCATGCATCTCATGAACAACAATGTTTTCTTTTCTTTTTTATTTTAATTGAGCAAATCACTGAAATTAAAAGCAAACGAATGAAAATTGCTGATGTAATTTGATTTTTTTAATAAGCCATGCAACTTTCTATGATCCCAGATTTATGATACTTGTGCGTGGCCACGCTGTGTACACTGATGATGCTCACAGTGGTCCTCAGTGTGTCCAGGAAGCTTGTGTTACGCCCAGACACATGAAACATTAGAGGGAACATTGCTACCACCACCATGCTTGACAGTAGGCATGGTGTTCCTGGGATTAAAGGCCTCATGTTTTCTCCTCCAAACATATTGCTGGGTGTTGTGGCCAAACAGCTCAATTTTTTTTTTCGTCTGACCACAAAACTTTCCTCCAGAAGGTTTATCTTTGTCCATGTGATCAGCAGCAAACTTCAGCCGAGTCTTAAGGTGCCTTTTCTGGAGCAAGGGCTTCTTTCTTGCACGGCAGCCTCTCAGTCCATGGCGATGTAAACACGCTTGACTGTGGAGACTGACAATTGTGTTCCATCAGCTTCCAAATCCTTGCAGACCTGCTTTTTGGTGATTCTTGTTTGACTCTTGACCATCCTGACCAATCTCCTCTCTGCAGCCTGTGATAGCTTGCGTTTTCTTCCTGATCGTGGCAGTGACACAACTGTTCCATGCACTTTATACTTGCGAATAATTGCCTGCACAGTTGCTCTTGGGACCTGTAGCTGCTTTGAAATGGCTACAAGTGACTTCCCTGACTTGTTCAAGTCAATAATTCACTTTTTCAGATCCAAACTGAGTTCCTTTGACTTTCCCATTGTAGCTTTTGTGGCTGAGTCTGATCACTGGGTCAAATGAGCCCTATTTCAATGGGCTCATGAGAAGTGAACAGCTGTAGTCAATCAGAATCACTTACAAGAAGTGAAGAGAGCATGACATGAAGCTAATTTGATTGACACAACTCTCTACATCACCAAAATTTACAATTTATGTTGCTGTATGTATATTTTTGACCCAGCAGATTTGGTGACATTTTCAGCAGACCCATAATACATTTATGAAAGAACCAAACTTTATGACAGTTTTTTGTGACAAACAAGTATGTGTTCCAATCACACTATCACAGAAAAATAAGAGTTGTAGAACGTATTGGGAACTCAAGACAGCCATGACATTATGTTTTATACAAGTGTATGTAAACTTTTGACCACAACTGTATATATATATATAAAAAAATAAATAAAAAAAATTCTCTCACCCACCGCGGGTGGTTCTTATCCTCTGAGCTCGGGTCCTCTACCAGAGTTATATAGATCTATATCTAAATATATAGATCTATATATATAGATATAGATCTATATATCCTCGGGTCCTCTACCAGAGGATATATAGATCTATATATATAGATCTATATATATAGATCTATATATATGGTCCTCTACCAGAGGATATATAGATATATATCTAAATATATAGATCTATATATATAGATATAGATATATATCTATATATATAGATCTATATATCCTCTACCAGAGGCCTGGGAGCTTGAGGGTCCTGCAGTATCTTGGCTGTGCCAAGGACTGCTGCACATTTCTGGACTGAGATGTCTGATGTTGTTCCTGGGATCTGTTGTAGCCACTGCTCCAGTTTGGGGGTTACTGCCCCGAGGGCCCCGATGACCACAGGCACCACTGTGGTCTTCACCTTCCAGGCCCTCTCCAGTTCTTCCCTGAGGCCCTGGTATTTCTCCAGTTTCTCCTTTTTCCTGATGTTGCAATCACTTGGTATTGCTACATCTACCACAACGGCTTTCCTCTGTTGTTTATCCACTACGACAATGTCTGGTTGGTTCGCCATTACCATTCTGTCTGTCTGGATCTGGAAGTCCCACAGGATCTTAGCTCTGGCATTCTCCACCACCTTGGGGGTGTTTCCCACTTTGATCTCGGGGTTTCCAGTCCATATTCTGCACAGATGTTTCTGTACACTATGCCTGCTACTTGGTTATGTCGCTCCATGTACGCTTTCCCTGCCAGTATCTTGCACCCTGCTGTGATGTGCTGGACTGTCTCAGGGTCCTCCTTGCACAACCTACACCTTGGGTCTTGTCTGGTGTGGTAGATCTGGGCCTCTATTGCTCTGGTGTTTAGGGCCTGTTCCTGGGCGGCCAGGATGAGGGCCTCTGTGCTGTCCTTGAGTCCAGCTTTTTCCAGCCATTGATAGGATTTACTGATATCAGCCACTTGGGTTATTTGCTGGTGGTACATCCCATGTAGGGGCTTGTCCTCCCATGATGGTATCTCTGGCACCTCAACCTCCGTTCCCTGTTGTCTGAGACATTCACTGAGCACATTGTCTGTTGAGGCTTTGTCCCTGATGTATTTATGGATCTTAGTTGTTTCGTCCTGGACAGTGGTTCTCACACTCACTAGTCCTCTGCCTCCGTCCTTGTGGCTCGTGTACAGTCTCAGGGTGCTGGATTTGGGATGGAACCCTCCATGCATTGTTAGTAGCTTTCTGGTCTTAATATCTGTGGCTTTTATCTCCTCCTTTGGCCAGCTGATTATCCAACAGGGTATCTGATTACTGGCAGTGCATAGCTGTTTATCGCACGGATTTTGTTCTTGCCATTGAGCTGGCTTCTCAGGACTTGCCTTATTCGTTGGAGGTATTTAGCTGTGGCTCCTTTCCTTGTGGCCTCATCGAGGTTGCCATTTGTTGTGGTACTTGTAACTATGTCTGCTATTGTTCCTTGTGGGAGTGAGATCACTTTCCCCCTCTTTGTGATCAGCCGACCACCTTCTCTAGTCCCAATGACATCCCTAACCCTACATGTTCAAGCCATTTTCCCATGGGGCCGAGCTTCGGGCCCATCAGGTGCAGTCGGTCTTCAGTGTAGAAATGGACGTTTAGTCAGAAAAGTAAATCTTGGACCCAAATGGCTGAAAGTGAATCAGTTGCTGCTTCTACGGCATAGGTGTCAAACTCTGGCCCGCGGGCCAAATTTGGCCCGCTGTGTAATTATATTTGGCCCGCGAGGCAATTTCAAATCAATATAGAGCCGGCCCACCGTATTATACGGTGGCAATGCGGTGACGCCACATTCACCGGTTATACTACGAATCCATAATCAGTGGCGGAGCCAGAGGGGGGGCCGGGGTGGCACTTGCCACCCCAACAGAGCCCTGGCCACCCCTAGTGCCACCCCACTGGAAATGGTAATTTTAAAATATAATACTTATGAGATCGGCAAAGATTTGCCAGGAAAACTGTAATTTCCGTCTGTCCCTGAAGGCAGCCCGATGCCCGACGCTGTTCATTGGTTAAACTGACATGTAGTTCCTGCTTGATCCAAAACACATCCGCGGCTTTAGAGTTACACCGTCAGGAGTTCTGCAGGTATTTACATTTTACCGCTCAGCAATAACCGCTGTTACCTTCCTAATGAGAGGCGGCTCTTGTCATACATTTCTAAAAAGAAAAAAAAAATGGTTGTGTACCGCTGCATAGTGCCTGGTTTATTATATTAGCCATGCTAGTGCTGGTAGATCGTGTTTTAGACAGATTCTTTTAACATGTTTTAGTGACATGCTGCCCTCTAATGTTTTTATATCTCCAGCTCTTGCTTGAAATGTGGTAAGAATATGAGAAAAACCATTAAGTTTTATAATGACTGAAATGTAAGTAGGCTATGTCAAATGAAAGCTTTGAATTATAACCTCACTAGTTTATATTAATTAATTTTGAACGAAAGGAAACAAATATTTTTTCCTTTCGTTCCATGGAACGGTCCATTTGTATATGGACCCTCTGATAAAGCCTTGCTCACCCTTTGGCCCCCCCTTGGAAAAAAGTCTAGCTCCGCCACTGAGAGGCAGACACGCCTTCTCCTCTGTGTCAGTAGCACTTATGGTAGAGGACATGGGTGTATTATGAAGGTGGTGATCCGTCTTCTTGCACACCAGCACTTACCTATGTGAGCAACTTTTCTCCTCAATAAAAATGATTAAAACATCTCACAGGAGACGTCTGACTGACGAACACCTTTTTTTCGATAATGAATCGTTTCGTCATACCTGTCATTAATGACATTGATGAACTCAATGTCATTAATGACAGGTATTTGGCTTGGCCGCATCAGAGTAGATCAGTGTGGCGCAAAATGAGCAATAAATAAGTTTTCTATGCACCTTTTCTTGTTAGCCAAGGCCTGAATGGTTTATTCATAGTTTATTTAATGATTTATTTTCAAATTTATTAGCCTGTGTACAAACCTAATTTTGACATTTAGGTCAGAAAGGAGGCATTCAATTTTTATTTAATATGTTTAATATTTTATTTCATATATTAAATTTTATTTTTATATTTTATTTATTATAATATGTTTTATTATTAGCAACTCAATTTTGCACACCTGCACTTTTAAGTTAGATAAGCTTTGCTTGTTCAATATTTATTGTTATTTTAGAACTTGTTTGGGTCCATATCAAAAGATTCATTTGTTCAACCTTGGCCCGCGACTTTAAATTGGCCCACTGTGGGCCAATTTAAAGTTTTGGCCCACTGTGTATTTGAGTTTGACACCCCTGTTCTACGGGATGCCTGGAAAGTCGAGATAAGAAAAAATCCAATCTCTTTTAACTTTCCCAGTTTCTGTGTCTGAGTCATGAACTTTGAACTGCAGCTGATGCAACAGTTTAGTATTTTCTAGTTAATTATGTTTATTTAATGACTAAAGTTGTGAGGGCTTCAGATCTCTGCTGTTGGAAAAGCTGCAGTAATTAATCTGCTTTGAAATGTTTCTGATCTTTAGGATCTCATTAAATGACTGGTTCTGTTTTCCAGCAGCTTGTTTTTCCTTCTCCGTCTCTTCCAGGCCGTGACGCTGAATCTCCAGAAACTGCTGAGTCAGACTCTTGATCCGCCTGTGAACCTGAACTGTAGGAGCTCCAGAGAGGCTCTCATCCAATCAGAGCGCAGCACAGCCTGTCAGCCCGCCCCCTCAGCAGCGGCCAAGGAGCTGCGGCTCCACCTGAGCGGCCAGGTGAGGAGGAGGAGGATGAGGAGGGATGAAGATGTCCTGCTGGCTCGGTGACTCAGCAGGTTTTGGGGTTTATAAGCAGCAGATCTGAGGTGAAGAACAGAGACGATGGCCGGGCTGCTCTGCACGGTGTGGATCCTGCTCTGCAGCGCCGCCCTGCTGGACGGGAGGGCTTCAGGTAAGCGCACCTGTCCGTCCGTCCCGCTCTGATGATTCGCTTCAGTCAGGTTGGTCTGTTTGGTCTGTTCACAAAGAAACAAACTGAGTTTGCGTTAAATGATCGTTTTTAGTCTATAAAATGTCCATCAGTGTTTTATCTGATCAGCAGCAACATATTTATCTTCCCTCCAGTTTTAAACATTCCTGATTTTAGAGAGAATCCAGTTTCCTTGGAAAATTGACGTCATTGTATGGAGCTACATCGGAGCCTTAAAGTTTGTTCAAAACAACAAAAAATGAAACAGAAAAAATAAAACCAGGAATCTGAAAAGTATTTTTGAACATTTTTTGAACATCCTCTTTTTCTACTTTCAAATTTTTATTTTCATAAAAAGACAAAAACAAATGCAGTTTCACATCTTTTTTTGTTTGTTTCCAGTTTAATTTTTTTCCTTTTGACCAAACGTTGTGGCCCTAATGTAGCTCCGTACCAGTGAGCTGGTGTGCAGCGAACAGCTGGAGGTTCTGCTTATGTGCATGAGGAGAGTTGAGTGGATCCGGCATGTCGGTGCTTTTCGCTGTCAGAGTACCAGCTGGAGTCGGAGGCGCTGAGCAGATGTGAGATGCTGCGGAGCGTCGCTGTGGGAACGGAGCAGGAAGAGGCGGCTCAGTGTCTGGATGACGGCAGCTTCAGGTACCTGCAGCACAACGTCTGTCCCTGCTGCTCTGCAGGAAATATCTCACAGGACACTTTACAAATAAGTTAACAGCTTCAATTTTCACCATGTTTGTTCTTCATTTGTCAGAGAATTTTAAATTAATTATTAAATATTGACTTAGAAACTAAATGATTAGCTTTAAACTAAACATTCAAATTATTAAACATCTCAGCAGAATAAAATTTTTTACTTTCAAACTAAATATTTAGTTGCTGGCTCAACATTTTGTGTGAAACTAAATATTGACTCTGAGCTCAACACTGAGCTCCAGCTCCGTCGCTAATGTTTAAAGATTTGGCTCGCTAATGAAATATTTGGTTGGAAATATGAATTAAGTTACTTGGTGAAACCTTTTTTCTCTTATTACAGGTTAAATGACACAAATTATTGTTGGTAATTTTACAAACATCCCCAAGCAGAACTTCTGCATATTTATACGACATATTTGAGTTTTTATTCTGCTGAGATGTTTAATAACTTTCATCCAGTTTCTGGTTGATTTGAACTGATTCCTCTCCAGGCCTGTGCAGTGCAGTGGGCGGAGTCAGGAGTGCTGGTGTGTGGACGCCGAAGGTCAGGAGGTCACAGGGACTCGAACCAACAACTCCATTCCTCACTGTGAGCAAAAACCCACAAAATGACAATTCTAACGTTTCCTGTTGCTTTTTAATTCACTTCAGGAAACTCAAAGCTGCTGGAGGCAGAATGAATCTGATTGGACATAAAGTCCAAACCAAACATCAAACCAACTGCTGATGGAGCCTGAAAGGTTAAAGTCTGATGTTTACGGTCTTAAAGGTTGCGAGTTCGATCCCAGACAGGCCCACAAATATCATGTCAAAACAATAATGATCCAGAAAAAAACAACTGACTTCAGTTTTCTGAGTTTAATAAAAAAACTTTGTACCATTGAGCAGTTTGGTTGCTGTGGCAACAGGTTTGGTTGCTGTGGCAGCAGGTTTGGTTGCTGTGGCAGCAGGTTTGGTTGCTGTGGCAGCAGGTTTGGTTGCTGTGGCAGCAGGTTTGGTTGCTATGGCAGCAGGTTTGGTTGCTATGGCAGCAGGTTTGGTTGCTGTGGCAGCAGGTTTGGTTGCTATGGCAGCAGGTTTGGTTGCTATGGCAGCAGGTTTGGTTGCTGTGGCAACAGGACAGGTGATGTTGAGACACTGGAGCTAAATCTGAGGAAGCGCCGGTTCCTTTAGTTTGACTTTCTGGAGGAAGGTTCTGAAGCTGTCCGGTTCCAGGTCCGACCCCCTGCCAGCTGCAGGCCCTGCTGCAGTGCGCCCCCTCTGGTCAGTTTGAGCCGGTGCAGTGCGACTCCAGGGGGCGCTGTTGGTGCGTGGACCAGGACGGCATGGAGCTGTACGGCACCAGACAGGCCGGGAGGCCGCGCCGCTGTGCGTATCCGCAACAGAACCCTTCCTTCCTGCTGCGGCCCTGACTCACTGCGACCTTTGACCTTTAGGTCCCAGCAGCTGCGAGGTGAGGTCCAGGCGCCTCCTTCACTCCTCCTCCTCGCCTCTCGCCTCCTCAGTGCGCCGCAGACGGCAGCTTCCTGCCTGTTCAGTGTAAATTCATCAACACGACCGACAGAACGGAGCTGGACCTGCTGCTGGCCTTCAGCAGGTACTGGCTCACCTGGACGTCCTCACCTGCCACCTGGACGTCCTCACCTGCCCACCTGGACGTCCTCACCTGCCCACCTGGACGTCCTCACCTGCCCAGGTACTTAAATCTTCTGCCTTCTGCTCCAGCGCTCCAGAAGCATTCCAGACCTTCAGGAAGTTCAGGAAGTTTTTCCCGCTCGTCTCCTCCTACTGCTTCTGCTCAGACAGCCGCGGCAGGGAGCTGCAGGGGACAGGTGAGCCGACCCGGGTTCTGGTTCTGGTCCCAGACACTTTGACCGGATTCCTGTCCAACTTCCGGCCGGTTCAGGGATCCAGAATGATGGCGGGTCCAGGTCGACCCGATAGGAAACGTTCAGATGTTGCATTGATGCAGGTGTGACTTCCTGTCCAGGTGTGGAGCTGCTCATGTCTGAGGTGTACGACTCGGCGTTCGCCGGTTCCCCTTCGCTTCGCTCTTTCGCTCAGACCGACATCTACAGAGTCCTGCAGAGGAGGATGCTGGGAGTTCGCCTGGCCCTCACCGGACGCTTCAGATGTAAAGACTTAAAAATATGTTTAAAACCTGATACAGTTTTAAATTAAAGGTTTAATTTGACATTAACTTTTTATTAGAACTGGTTAGTTGTAACCTGGTTAGATCAATTTGACTGGTTTGTAAAACAGGTTCAACCAGTTTCAACTGGTTTTGAAGCAGTTTTTACTTGTCAGAACCAGTTCTAACCCAGTTTGACCCAGTTTGAACCAGTTCTGACCCGGTTTGAACCAGTTCTGACCCGGTTTGAACCAGTTCTGACCCGGTTTGAACCAGTTCTGACTCGGTCGGAACCAGTTTTGACCTGGTTTGAACAGTTCTGACCCAGTTTGACCCAGTTTGAACCAGTTCTGACCCGGTTTGAACCAGTTCTTACCCGGTTTGAACCAGTTCTGACCCGGTTTGAACCAGTTCTAACCCGGTTTGAACCAGTTTGACCCGGTTTGAACCAGTTCTAACCCGGTTTGAACCAGTTTGACCCAGTTTGAACCAGTTCTGACCCGGTTTGAACCAGTTCTAACCCGGTTTGAACCAGTTTGACCCAGTTTGAACCAGTTTGACCTAGTTTGAACCAGTTCTGACCCGGTTTGAACCAGTTCTGACCCAGTTTGAACCAGTTCTGACCCAGTTTGAACCAGTTCTGACCCAGTTTGAACCAGTTCTGACCCGGTTTGAACCAGTTTGACCCAGTTTGAACCAGTTTGAACCAGTTCTGACCCGGTTTGAACCAGTTCTGACCCGGTTTGAACCAGTTCTGACCCGGTTTGAACCAGTTTGACCCAGTTTGAACCAGTTCTGACCCGGTTTGAACCAGTTCTGACCCGGTTTGAACCAGTTTGACCCAGTTTGAACCAGTTCTGACCCGGTTTGAACCAGTTCTGACCCGGTTTGAACCAGTTCTGACCCGGTCGGAACCAGTTCTGACCTGGTTTTAACCAGTTCTGACCCAGTTTGAACCAGTTCTGACCCGGTTCCAGCAGCTCTGAGATCTGTCCTGCCCCATCAGGTCCGTCTCCCTGTGAGGAGGAGCGGAGGGCGGCCCTGGAGTCGTCCAGCGTCTTCGTCCCGTCCTGTGACGCTGGCGGCCGGTTCAGCGCCAAGCAGTGCCAGCAGGGGGCGCTGTGCTGGTGCGCGGACCCCTCAGGGAGGGCGCTCACTGGGCCGCGGCGGCCCGGGACGGCCTGGTCTGTGGTGAGGATGAGCTGCATCCGTTCGCTCGGCTCTCGGTCCAAAGGGAGAACTGATTCTCCTCCAACTCCCTCCAGGTTCTGGTCCGGCCGACTGCCCCGCCCAGCGCCGTCTGGCTCTGTCCCGCATGTTCTCGGGTCCGGTCCGTCCCCCTCAGGCGTCCTCTGGTTCAGCAGCTTCCTGTGTGTCCCTCCTGCGTCCTCTCAAGGTTCTGGGGTTTTCGGACCCGACCTCCTTCCTGCCCCGGCTAGTTGAAGTTCTGCAGGGTCTCTTCCCGTCGGTGGGCGGAGCTCTGGAGGCGCTGACCCGATCCTCCGCCCAGCGCCTCCAGGAGAACCTGTTTGGCGGGAAGTTCCTGCAGAACGTGGCGGCCTTTAACTACACCGGGGTGCTGGGACCCGAGGAGCCGTGGGTCTGGATCAGCTGTCCGCTCCGAGCCTGCAGGAGAACCGGGACCTGGTCCGGTCCGTGAGCCGGGCCCTGGAAGATCCCGTCTTCCTGTCCGCCCTGAAGCAAACACTGATGGGTCTCAGCGGCGCCCCCTCCGGGTCACTGCAGCAGGTCTGACATCAGAACCTGTTAAAACCCAAACATGTAACTAAAACAGTTCTGACCACAGTGAGTCCAGTACATCTGACCCAAACGTGCTGATCACTGGTTGCCATCATGTCGAACGGGTCGGACCTGTTGAGTTCCTACATCGGCTAATCCGCTGCTAGCAGAGCTAACTTCCAGCTTAGCTCTGCTAGCATGTTTACAAACTAATTACCATATTGGTGTAGCTCGTTAGCATTAGTGAAACTGTTCTGATTAGCGCTGTAGTGTAGCTAATACATGAACTCTGACCCATGGCGATGAAGCAGTGCATGTGATGGGGACTTGGGTCAGAACCTTCAACTCGGGCTCCACTGAACAGACTTCAGCAGTAACAATCCGACCCGTTTCAGGTCCTGGCTGGAGTTCTGAGGTCCTGCTCTGAGGAAGAGGACGACTCTTCATCCCTCTTCGTCCCCCGCTGCTCGCACAACGGCGGCTACCAGCCGGTCCAGTGTCGGGACGCGGAGTGCTGGTGCGTCGACCCGCAGGGCCGGGAGGCGCCGGGGTCCCGGACCCGCCCGGCCGCCGCGCTGCCCGACCCGCTGTGAGACGGCGAGAGCCACGGCCATGAAGGTGAAATCCAACATGGCCGCCGGAGCCGAGATCCACATTCCGGCGTGTTCAGAGGACGGAGACTTCCTGCCGCTTCAGTGCGTCGGAGATCGCTGCTTCTGCGTGGACGCCGAGGGGAGGAAGATGGCTGCAGGGCCAACAGGGGGCGCCGACACATGTCAGACCTCAGAACAGTAACTTTAATTTATTCATTTCTTCTTCAGTGAATCAGTGAAGATGAACGAATCTTTTGTTTCAGGTCCAGAGAATAAAACGCAAAATCTTCAGTCGTCTGCAGGTCAGAGCAGAGACTTTTAACCTGAAAATACCTCACTTCCTGTCTGAACACACCTCACTTCCTGTAGTTTCTGCTCCATCAGAATGTCGGTGACCTCTCCTTCACTTTGACCTTTCAGGTCGCTGCTCCAAGGCTCTCGCTGAGGTCGCGGCGTTCAGACAGGAAGTGGACAGCCTGGTCTTCCTCTCTAACTCCACA